>NW_024609835.1:72348304-72625013 GCF_016920785.2 Ixodes scapularis
GTGCAACGTGTTATATTCTTGCTTTGGAGTGTTGTGTTTCATTTATTGCTTTCTTTTTTATTTGGTTGTATGCTCAGTCATAATTTAATCACTCATAGTGAAGAAACAGCACGAACAAAAAATGGATGAAGAAATGACAATGCGGTGCAGTAAATCAGCACCGCATAGCAAATGCACGCTTAACTTTGTGAGAAAAATTAACATTTACTGAGCTGCTTGTATCCCCTATGAGAAGTTAGTACTTGGTCATGGTCTTAAAGCCCGACTTACAAAGGGCACACTTACGAGGAAGAGCGGCTTCGGGAGCTATTCTCCCCAGAAAGGAGCGGTTTCCTCCTTTCTGCGACTGCAATGAAGATTGGGATCGTGTTCAGTTTCGTCGCCACTGACTGACAGTTCTTACTTTCTAAATGCTAATTCTTCTGTTTCTGTTTAAGGTTGCCATCGGAGACTCTGTTTTTGTCGACCAGAACATACTTGCCCGCCTCTCTGCAGCAAACGTATCGGCCGCGAAATGTGCAAGGAGCCGGCTGCAGGTCGTCTTCCCAACTGAAGAGCCAAAAGGCAGAAGCCTCCGCGGAACGAAATCCAATGCTCATAAGGATTCACCAGCCAAGGAGGCGATGGATCCTGTGAGGCTCCAAGCAATCCTTAGTATGTGCTCTTTGGTTTCACTGTTCATCCCAGTTCTTAACAAATGTCTCATTCTAAAATAGGGTGCTCTAATTTACGTGCTATGATAACAGGGGAATAGTATATATACAGAATTTTATCTAAAAGTTCAAACCGCATTTAAACGTTCAAACAAATAATAACTGCACATGTGCTGCAGCGCCCATCTACAAACTAAATATCTATGAGAGGATTGTGGAAACAACACACCTTACTTTGAGTAACTGGACGATGGAGCCAGTGTATTGTATGTTTGTTTTGTCTGTGCTACTAGAATTTTATTGGAGGGACGCAATCACTTGTGCAAAAGATGTTCCGAACTGGATGAGGTAAAGCAGCCTTGCAGTGAACCAAGGTTTAGAACGAACACACTTTTTTTTTGTGTCCACAAGATGCAGATCTTACATTGAAGTTTTAGGAGCTAGTCTCTTCAACGTTTGAACTTTCACCGTGTCAGCTAGGTAGTGTGCAATCGTGTTTTTATAGCACGAGCAATATTTTCATGGTGGCGGTACAAAGTTTCGGCTAGCGGTTGGCATGGTTGGACAAAGGTGTGCATGCTTGCTTTCTTTCTAGGGACCGATTAAGCGAAATCACCCATTTATTTTACGTTTAAAATTTGTTCCAGACGTCGTGTGCTCCCCGTACAAGGGGGTGGCCCTTCTGGCGCTGACGAGGAACCTGTCTTCTCTGCTCTGCTGTGGAGGGAAATTTAAAGGGTAAATATTGCAGCTGTAAGTTTTTTTTTTTCTGTCCTTGCTTTAAGTCCTGCAGATTTCTCTGGACGCTTAGTTTTTTTGTTTTCATGGTACTGTAAACTTTTGTTATAGTCCGTTGCAACTATAGAATAGCCGAAGCCCCTTCCACAATTCCCTCTGCTCGCCATGATTGGCGGTGTCCGCTCAACTCTCATCCTCTCTAGTGTTTGCTTAATGGAAAAAATGAAGGGCTTTGCGGGAGGGTCTTCTGTCATTCTAGAAGTGGAACAGAGCATAGTGCGACCTCGGTAAATTCAAGCGTTTCGAAGAGTCCTAGCGGGCACCTACGCATTTTTACGGGAAAAGCTCGGCATCATATAATTTGTAGCAAGCATATGACTTCACGAACAAGAAAACATAGGCCTTTTGCTACGTAATTAACCGGATAAAACTTTGTTTTCAACATGAAACTGGAAAAATCGACTTTGGTCTTATAAACGGTGAGTAACAGAAATCCTGTGCAAGTGTCCCCACGATGGGTAGCTAATGCTATGATCTCCGTCGCGATATCTTTCAATGATTGTTCTGGTTCTTTTCACATCTGATATTTTCACTGTTTTTTTGCCAAAAGTGAGTGACAGGTCACGATAGGCTTCCAGGAGAAAGCGGTCACATCTGCGGAATTTCATAGCAAGTTTGGAGCGAAGTGGCACGTAATATATTCTAATATATTTCTAATCAATTTCAAAGAAATTTTATTCGAACTCTAGATACACTGCTTCGAGCCTCTGTTGAAAATCAAATATTTTTTTTCTACTGCGTTGCAATTGAGGTAATGATATGCCATCTCATTCGATATATTCCGACTCGTCGGAATATACCTAATGAGATGGCATGTCAAAACCTCACTTACAACGCGCTAGAAAAAAAATATTGTCAGCAGACTCAAAGCAGTGTATCTAGACTTTGGAATAAACTTTCGTTAAAATATAGTTGAAATTCTTTTGAGCCGGAAGGTCAAAACCTTAAGTGAAACACCGTGGCCAGTAGTTCCCGCAAACTCCTTGGGGCTCGTTACAAAAAATCAATTGTTTTTAACACAGACTCGAAATGATATATTGAGTAGTCCGAATAAACTTTCAGAATATATTCATGATATATATTAGAAACTTGATGCGGTAGCACGTCGAAACTTCAAATGAACGCGGTGACCAATAGCTTTCATAAACTCTTTACGGATACTTTACAAAACTCAATTGCATTTCTACTGAAACTCGAAAATATGCAATGAGTATACTAAATCAATGTTCAAATAAAATCTTTTAAACGTTTTTGTAAGGGATGTTTATGAATTTAATGAAACAAATATAAATTTGACGTGACCACAAAGATAAAAATTACGTAAGTGCACTTAAGACAGCTTACGTGTAGAAAGGCGGAAGCCATTTAAGGACAACGTCGTCCTAGACGTTTAGGATGACTTAGAAAACAACACCTAGAGGACGATATCCAGGAGGAAGTGGAGAACGACGTCTACGATGACCTAGAGTACGGCGTTAAGAACGACGTCCATGACGACTTCTAGGACAACCTCTAGGACGTCAAGAACCACTTCTAGGACGACGTCGAGAACGACGCCTAGAGGAGGACAAATAAGGAGGCTGTGGCGTATTTGCGTGGGCGGCCACGTTTGCCTGCGGAAGCCTCCATAGATGTAGACGTTGCTGCCGATGTCGAGGCCCAGTCGCCTCACAGTCCATCGCACAAAGCACACATCCAGCAGATATAAAATTATAAGCGCACCTTCTGCACGGTGCGCTCTTGCGGTGGCATCACGCTGATGACGTATGATGACGCTTGATGACATATTTTTAGGTTATCTTTCGAGGACCACAACAGCGCCATCGACGCCGCTTGTTTTTCACAGAATGTGACAATTGAGGTCGTTCAAGAGGTCTAGGACGACTTCTAGGACGACCGCAAGGACGACACCAAGGTAATGGGACAAATAGGGTCGCATATTGAGAGGAAGTGCCATGCAATCGTGTTTTTATCGCGTTTATCGACGCTTTTTTGCTCAATTGGACACGCAAGGCTTTCGCCCTAAAATATAATGCGAAATTAATTTTGTTTAGCAAGCCATTTGTGTTTCAGTAACCTATTTTTATCAATAAGTTTGAAAATCCTCAAGTACATGATTCGTCCAGTGAGTGCGAACAAACTCGTGGGAGTGAAGCGGGCCAAAATTTCTAGTGCGTTTCACCATTCTTCCTAGTAGAAAACTTCGAGGTACTTGCCGAGAATCGCCGGCCTGTCTATTTATTATTTATTCACATTTTACTTACATCGCCTTGTGGGTATTATTGTACGGAGGTTTAGAAACATTACAACAAGGGGGAAAAGAAAACGTCTTTTTCATCAGTAGACACAATATCTTCCGGGAGCAACGTTCCACTCTCTCGCGGTTTCGAAAAAGAATGAATTAACAAAACTGTCAGTCCTGTAAGTGGGAGCAGCAACCTGCTTGGAATGATCACAACGAGAAGAGACGTGGGATATGGCTCCATAAGATAGGTGGCTTTAGCTGTTCCTGCTTTGTTGTGAAAGACACGTTGGGAAAATTTTAGTCTTAGTTTTTTTCTTCTACATTCAAATTTTTCCCATCTCAGCATAGCTTTCATATCTGTAGCGCTACCATAAGGGTTGTAGTTGTTCAATACAAAACGGGCGGCTTGATTTAAAATTTTTTCTAGTTTATTGATCAGGAAGACGTGATAAGGGTCCCACACAACGCACGCGTAATCAAAGATCGTTCTTATCAAAAAAAAATAAATAAAGTGTTTCTTTAAAGTTTTGTGAAGCAGATCGAGAATAAAATAAAATAATAAAATAAAGAAATAATTTTACTACACCTTCTGATTTTAGGTTCTAAATGGCTGTATCATTTTAGGGAATCCACAAATAGCACTCCTAAGTAAACATAATCGAACACAGTACATAAAAAGGTCCCGTTGATTCGGCTGCTTTGAAAATAGTGCAGCTAACTTCTCGAAAAACGAATATGTTTGCATTTAGTTATGTCTAGGCTCATATTTCATTTATTGCACCAAGAAGATAAAATGTTTATGTCGGTTTGTAATATGGCAAGGTGGTGTGACGTGTTTGTTTCCCGGTATAATACGCAGTCATCGACGAAAAGTTGAATATGAGACTGCATATTTTCGGTGATATCCTTTATGTATATAAAGAAAAGTAGAGGCCCTTAAGACTTCCTTGTGGCACACCCGACGTAGTTGGAGTTGATATGAATATAGTACCGTTGAGCGCGACACGCTGCTCTCGACCTTATAAATAATTTTGTATACACTTCAGGACGTTTGGATCTATGTTTAGCACAGCCAATTAATACAACATTAGCTTATGTGGGACCGTGTCAAACACCTTTCAAAGGCCAAGAACGCGCAGTCGACATATTTTCTGCTGTCTAGTGATCTGGATAATATGATGATAAAATTCTACCAATTCTGTGTTGCGAGAGTAGCCGCTTCAAAAATCAAGCTGTGAGGGGGAAAAGAAGTGTGCTGAATCCAAGAACGAGTAAATGACGATATGTGTGTTAATTAAATAGGGCGATAATTTTCAACACTACCTTTAGATTTCGATTTAAAATCTTGTCTGACGTTTGCCATCTCCCAATCCATTGAAACCATCGCCCTCTTTAAAGGGATTGTCCGGTCAAATTTTGTATTCGAGAAAACAATTGAATATAATTGTTATTGCCCCGAGACGCATCGTACGTGCAATATCTGAATTTTATATGCCCCTCAGCATGAGTAATTGATATTATACTGTTCCAATCGCACTCTAGTGTAATCGCTGTTGTCGGTGGCAACATGGGAGCTCTGACGTCACACAACACAAAGCGAGCATTTCTGTCTCGTCGTTTACCCGCGAGTGAACGTCTTAGCGTGCTTCGTTTTTGTTGCTGTGCTCGACTTGTTTCGTGGTTAGGTGAGATTTTTGTTGCACGGATGGGTGCCACAACCACCGGGCAGCACATGAGAGCCAAAACATAACGTTCCACACTTTTCCGAGAGACGTGCAGTGACGAGCAAAATGGATCGTCGCCGTGCCTGGGGTCTGGGTTACCGTCAAGATCGAGATCCCGCTTACGCAGCAATCATCTCTCAGAAGAGAGCTACGATCTGATCTCTAAGCGGACAGAAGGCTCGTAAGCTGAGGTGTGATGCTGCGCCAGCGATATTAAACTACGTCCATCCACTCCTCGCCCAAAGCGGATCACTCAATTTGTTTATGCAGCGAAACCGAAATCAACAGCTAGACCACCTGAAAACAATTCCAGAAATTGTATTTAATAATAATAATAATATTAATAATAATAATAATATTTTATTTGCACTTCCTAGGGCCCAGGCGGTGGTGTGAGGGGCTGAACAGATAGGTGAGAACCCTTACGCGGAGCGCCTGTGAGCCCACCACCACCTGCGGGAGCAAAACAATAACTTAACAGACTGAATAATAACTAAATTTGACCACTGCGGAAAGGGAGGGAGGGGGAGGAGAAGCACGCGTGCAGCCAAATTCTGTTTGACCCGCATATGAAAATAGAGCGTGCCTACGATTCACCCAGCGAGTCCAAGTTAAGTGACGACATGCATCTGAACGATTCGCCAGTTGCCTTCGACCCGCGGTCATCGCATCTGAGGAAAAGACCCGCAGCCTCATCACCGTTCCAGTGGATCCGCCGAAATGTGTGCCCAGATGCCGCTTCGTGTACCTATAATTGCCGCTTCAGGGGCGAAATCTGCATCCTTTGCTTTGCAAGCGCTCCTAATTCGATCGGTGGCCGTCGCGGTTGTGTTTGCGCGAAACGGCATACGTTTTTCGAAGCTTATGGCTGTTTTCGAGTAATATCCTGCTAAGAGGCGTGACTTTTTTTCCGCACGCTTGGGAACTCCATTAAAAGAACCGAGAACCGTATTTCAATAGGGTACAGCCTAGGACAACCATCGATGTTTTGCGGACCCTTTGTGGATCGACGGAGATGATGGAGGACCCCGTTCGTGGTGAGGGGAGAGGAAAGGTATAGGTTAAATATAATATTGATTTAATAAATGGATATAACTAAGGGCTTGTGTGGAGTAGACCTCTCTTGTTGACGTTCACTCGGAAAAGCTCGCCCGAAAACTAAAACAATTCTTTTCGACCTAAAAAAAGAAACGATAACTTTTATTGCCGGCTTTAAGCAGGGCTTCGCAGACCCCTAGAATGCCTTCGCGGACCACGAAGGGTCTGCGGACCCCCATTTGACAACCACTGGCCTAGGAGACTATATAATTCGAAACAAAATACAAGACATCCATCGACCAACGCTTGCTATCACGACCATCCGACAAATATTTTGCTTTTTGTGACGTCACGCAGCAGCTACGGAGGTCAGGCACTGACACTGGCGAAATTCGGGGTGCAGTTTCGTACATGCGCTCATGAAAGCTTTCATTATTAACGGGAGATCATCTCTTAAACTAACAATATCGTTTTTCTACATGAACCCTCCCTCGACGTAACGAGCGCAAAATCTTAACTTCTTCCGGTTTCGACCGGACAATCCTTTTAACGATTCACTGAATATAACAAAAAGATAACGCACTACACATTCACTGCCCTTAATAAAATTAACAGGGGAAATGTCATCAGGTGCAACGGCCTTAATCACATCAATTCTGCGCAACAACTTCACGATACCGTTCAGGTCAATTGTAATGTAGGCATTACGCTTTACTGTGTTTGGTGAGCCACTGGATATACCAGATGCGGAGACTCTTCCAAAAATACCGACATCAAATACAAGTTAAAAATTCAACCTTTGCGTTATCAGGCAGCACTATACCACCATCAGCTGTCAACGCAGGAATAAAAGTGTCTTCCTTTCTGTTAGCATTAACAAACTTTCAGAATTCTTTTGGGGTTATTTTTTGATTTTCGTTAAACTTGTCATTTCTTCTTAGTTTTATTTGCCATTTGAGAAGCTTATTGATCACTTTGCATTTTTGCTCAGTTCGGACTCACCAACTTCCGGGAAGCGTTTTGTACGCAAGTCTCGCTTTACCTATAAATCTGCGAATTTCTACATTAAACCAAGGTTTATTTATTTACGCTTCCTTATTTTATTCGAGAGAATATACACCTCTGCAAAATCTAGTACTTTATTTCTAAAAGCATGCCATATAGTTTCGACGTAACCATTCTCTGATGGACGACTGAATGTATAAAAATGGGATTCAAACTCTGCAGCGATCACGTCGTAATATCATTTGTCGTAGAAAAATACTTGCCGTGAACACTCCACTTGCTTTCGCGTTCCGGGCTTTGAGAGTTAGGCGACAACCGCGCAGTGATCACGTATGCCGGGAAGTATAGTGACCTCGAATACAACAGCAGGGAAATTGCCTAGAATCAAATCCAAGACAGAATTCCCTCGCGTCGGATGTTTAACATATTGTTCGAATCCAAATACACCAATCATGTCTGCAAACATTCAGTAGGCGCGGGGCCCATCTGCAGCAAGAACTTTATCAGACCAATTGAATCCTGGCTCATTTAAGCCTCCTCCCAAGGATACGCTATCTGAAATTGTTGTCAACAAGTCACCTAGTATGTCTATCAAGTAGGCATCACTATCTGGGGGCGTTCAAATGTACCAAAAACTAAAGAGGTCCCCTTAGGTAAAAGTGCACGACACCAGACAGACTCAGGGTTGTTTTCAGAAAAAACTGGTTCACTGCTACTCCAGTCCGATGAACTTAGCAAACACACACCAACTCCATGTCCGTTTTTGTCTTTGCGGTATATATATGGTATAATCAAGGGGAGAAACTAATGGAATTAGAAACCAAGTACGTCATATAGCCCTGTCTTTGTTCCCTTAATAACATTGGGTTTGATACTTTCGACTAGAGGTAAGATCTCGTCCTCTTTATTTGTTATGCCTCGAAAGTTCACGAGTAATAACACAGCGTCTAATCTTAGAGACCGGCATTTTGACAGGTATTTCTCGCACTGCATCAATCCTGCTGAATCAGTGCAGCCTTTTTACGAACGAGTACAGGCATGCTTTGTTCGAAATCCCAGACGTACGTGTCTCCGTTGATAACAAGCTTGTCGTAGGTAAGATATACTTTGTTTTTCTTATCTTGTCTTTTTTTCTTTAGAATAGTCCCATAGCTTGATCCGTTTTTCTCTAACAAGTGTACTGAAATCCTTGGAAACGCTGTAAGCAGTCTGTTTTTTTTTTTTTATTTAAAGGCGTTGCGTATGATGCTGTTACGTTCTTTCATATTTTGAAAGCTTCCTATAATCGGCCGTAAACTATGTTCTTTGAAAGTACCTAAACTGTGGGTCCTTGTGTTGAGGTGACACAAATCCGTAGATTACCTTTACATATGCATCTAACAAGAGTTTCTGACTCCTCCCATGACTCTTGCATTGGTTCGTCAGGTATGCCAAAAAAACACCCTGTTTCACTGCGGCTCCGATTTTCAATGTTGTCTAGTCTTGCTTCCAGCTTTCGTTTATTATCTTAAACATCTGAGACGTGGAAGACATCTGTTTTGAAATTCCGTTTGTTTGCTTTCAGTAAAATTTAACTTTGCGAAGATAGTTCTTTGACCGTGTTACAGTTCAGTGGATACATATTGTAGGGGTTCCATTTGTTCCTAAGTTGCAGGCCCAAGATTATATCCTACGTCGCCACTCAGCAACAACAACAAGAACACAATTAGCAATTTTTTCCTGCAGTTTCGATTACGTCTATTGCCCACTATGCCATGAAAGTGCTTATTCCTAGTGCTCGCTATCAAAGCTTGGTGATTGGGTGCAGCTGGCTGGAAACTAGCAACAGAACGGAAAGGGCCAGATGGGAAATCACTCACCTGCAACATGAAAGGTTTGTGTGATCGCACGGCCTCGTTCCTGCCAGCTCCGAAACCCAGGGATTCCGTGACACGCGGCGGCTTATATGCTGACTCGAACAGTCCACTCGGCTGACTCCAAGTGGACTGTTGGTTGCGAATGTTGTTTTCTTAACAGCATTTCTTTTATTATTTTCAGATGAGTTTTTTATCTGTATGAATTAAGCTTGTTCTACTAACCGGTTTCATTGCTTGAAGCACAAGAATTGCGACCGCCAGCGGTCCTATTGGCAATCCGGTCATTGAAAATCGTCTTGCGTTCCGCGTATTTTTAAAGTGAAAGCTTGCTTCTCCCATTGGGTGACAAATCGGAGTAAACGTTCATGAAGATGCAATTGAGTGGCCCGCGGTGCTAAATCATACGCTCAAAGCCGACCCTCGTTCTTACGGTCGTTCTAGAAGTGGTCCTATACCTCTATGACGACCTCACTTTTCAGAGTACGTTAGAAAACAAGCTGCCTCCGTCGGCGTTGTGACAAAAAGATGGCCATAAATATACGTCATCAGGCGCAATCAGCATGTTGTCATCAAGCGTCATTATACTTCCATTCGCAGGGCGGAACAAGCAGCGCTCGGATAATGAATGTTAGAGAACTCGAGTTTCTTCTTACTCGGGGCGTAACTTTTACCATTTTGCCAAGGTTCTCGTTCTCGAACGCGGCTGCTCAATCTCACCCCGAACGCTCCGCGCTCGAATCTTTTGGGCCTAATTTTCGCCATGTCGACGCACACTAGATAAGAAACTGCCGGTGACCTTGCCGAGTCAGTCTCGCTCTCGCTTTCTGTTGGGCCACCAAATTGCCTACCGCCTTTCCTGCTGTCTCGACGCTCGTTATTTATTTTGTGTGGCTCAAGTTCGCCCATTAAACCTTTACTCTTTAGTTCACTGTTCATCCTCTCGTCACCTTCTTTCGTTAGATTGATAATGGAGGTGCGGGGTAACGGTCCCCGCACCGAGGAGAATAAGCTGCGCGTTCTCATAAGAGGCGTGAAGAGCGACATGTTCGGCGGGGCTGTATAACACTAGAGCGGACGACACAAGAGCGCCGACATTAGAGCGCTGACAGTAGAGCGCCACGACGTTAGCGCGCGCGACACGAGAGCGCAGCGACATTAGCGCGTGTGTAATTAAAGCACCCGCCACGAGAGCTCACAACCAGTCCAGTGCGAGTGGCCCGACCCGACCGACCACTTGTTCCGACATCGCGTGCTTTATGTGAAAAGGTGGAGATTTATGCCGCGGAATTCAGCAAGGAAATGACGAATGAGTCAGCGAAATGTTTGCGTGTGACAAGCCAAGAGGTAATACAAAATCTGACAGCAGAAGCGAAAAATAATATCAGTAGCATTCACTTCCGCAGTAAAAAAAAACATCTCAGCTGACCTAGCTTCATTAGTTTTTTGATTCTAATTAAGAAAGTTCACCGCCGCCCTGACAAATTTTTATTTTAAATTTTTTTGTTACGTTCAAAAGCCAAGAAGCAACATGTAACATGCTTAACCTTATTCTGGGGTTTTCAAGATCAATTTCGGGAAAGGAGCTCTCGTGCCAAGTATCATTCGCCAACCATTGATATTGTCACAAATCACAATTGCACTAAACGTTTAATCCGGGAACATGTGCCTACAATGAAAATGAAATATGCGTTGATGTCAGCGTAGCAGAGGAATAGAGCGCCGGGACGAGACCGAGAGCATCCAGTGCGGCAGGTACCATTTCCATGCGCCTCTTGAAATCTGGCCTTGACTCATTGGCTCTGTCGGAAAAGCTGAAAGTTTTGTCGGAAAAAAGCTGACCTACGAATCCTACAATCAATCCTTCAAATTTACCACCTGTGGCACTATTTTTGTGTAGGAGTTCGGTCTCTATTGATGTCTAAAACGTTTCTGCAAAAACTTTTGTATCTGCTTGTACTGCGGATTTCTCTTTGATATTCATATATTTCTGAAATCTTTGGTAGTTGTATATTTCTGATTTAAAGCCTCTCAATCGGCCCTAGAAGATTAGACTACTTTCTAATAAGAGAGGGGGAGAAGCTACACTTTTGTAGAATGCAAAAAACGGACTAAGCGATGGACAAGTCTTTTTTTTTAGGTTCTTTTCTGGGACATGCAGAAAGGGATTGCCTTTAGGTTGTGTTCTATCAGCAACAAAAGGTGACGTCGTCACCACACCTGACATGTCAACGAATGAGAATTTTGGAAAAACATTCTCAAATATATTTCACAGATTTGCACGGGAGGTTTTTTTGTATCCATCAAAAGGCTGGAAAGCTTTGCATCCGATCAAATTGCGCTGAGCTTTGCTTCGATGAGTTTTTTTATGATTGTTTTTTTAGCGGTAAGCTTTCTACATTACGGTCATGGACGTTACAATACTACTTAAAGTCACGTGATGGACGTCTAAATAGCCACAAACATATCGGAGCCCAAATGCCTGTCAATAATAAATAGCAAAAAGCAAACAATTTATAGTATATCCGAGAGGCGCACCGCAGCACCGTGAAGAAACCTTAGATTCGTTGCTCCACCCAACTGCAGACATTCCCGGTACCTATATGTCCCACCCTACTCCCCTGTCCCCTTTTCTCTCCGATGTCGGTAAAAAATTGGTTAGAAAGAGTCGTCCGCGTTTTATTTTTTGTTAAAGGCATATTTAATCAATCAAAAATCATCAATGCTCCGATACGATGAGTCGCACAATTTGGTTCTGTCTGTAGAGCCACAGGTACATCCCATATTTTGCAGTGTTCGCTCCTTAGCATAGCGCTATGTTGTGAAAGAATATTGTGCTTCATTTATACTGCATTGCACGTCATTTTGGACTATGTGGTGTGGCTAACTTTTTCTTTATTAAAACTGCAGTGTGTCCTAAACGCATAATCAGATCAAGATCTCGATGTTACTCGTCTCTCTAACCTTTAATTTGTTCTCCAAGGTGTTGCTGTTTCTGCTCCACCTGGAGAGGCTGTGGCCTCCTCTTGGCCTCCTATCTTTGCTGTCAGGGATGGCGAGGTACGTACCTGGGCCTACAAGGCATTTTCTCTATTGTTTTCACTCCATTGGCTTATTCTGGATAACAGACTAATAACCCTACTGAAAAAAAACATTTGAAATTCAAACGGGTGGCAAACTGGTCGCCCGTTTGAATCAAACCTGTCGATCCGTTTGGATCAAACGTGATTATGGGATACGGGTACCCGTTTGGAAACGGTAGCCGTTCGAAACGGTACCCGTTTGATACAGGTGCCCGTTTGATACGGGTGCCGTATGGTACGAGTACCCGTTCGACATGGCACGTGACCACACGTTTGAACGTGCCCTTCGAAATGGCAAATTATGCGCTAGCCCTAAATGGGTATCGTCTGGGAGCTTGGTTATCTTAAACATATTTAAGACGTCCCGAAACTCATAAACGTATTTATAACATGGAGAAAACACGTAGAACAAATGCACTCGCGTAGGTGCTTGTAAGTGGACAGGAAAGCCGACACAAAAGATTGTTTTCAATTCTCCTCGAAGTTTATTACCTCTTCTGTAGACAAGTACAAACGTGCAAGCGATCTGTAAACACTATACAGGTAGACTTTCGGGGAAATTATTCTCCTGGCTGCCGCGCGAATAGGCGCTGCATAATTCTTTAGATAATTTAGAAGAGTACGCGTAGAAGAACGGTCAATCGTTGCCAACACGTAGGCTGCAGTGCACTTACCATAAAAATAGCGGACTTGAAATAGGTAATCCGTGATATTTGTCGAGACGGTCAAAGCAGGACAACCACACAAACACAAACGAGAGGGAACGGCTCCTTGGAAGTTTCAACACGATGCGGCGCACAAGCTGTCATTTGCCGAACCCAACCAAACCGCGAGAATTTGCGACTTCTTGCGAACCCAACCAAACCGCGAGAGACATCCCAATAAGACCGCAGGGTTAGGCGACAGATTGAAGCAGGTAGGACGAGCGAACTTCGAGCAGCAACTGACAACAAGCAGACAAAGAAAAAAGCGGCTGCAAGGCGCGCCCTTCCGGATCTCGATGTTTATCAGCGTGTAGCTCGCGCGCTGCTGTGGGTCTCGTGACAGGGGTGACAAGAGAGGAGGGAGGGGGCGAGGTCAAGGCGCTGGGACCACCGGGACAGCCCCTCTCCCTCTCCCCAGGCATTCCAGGGAGATGCTTTTTTGTAGTCCCGAAGAACAAACGCGCGCGCGCGCGCGCGCTCGAACTTTGGAAATGGCGGCGGGGCTGCCAGAAGCTCGGCTTGCGCCCGAGCGAAGAAAGAACTCAGCGCAAGCTCGTAGTTTGAGTGCTGCAACGGCGGGTGTGCTCTCGCAATGCTCGATGTTCTTGCAGCCACGTGTACGCGTGCTACCTTCGCTGCGTCTTGAATTAAAGTGAAACGGAGTCTAGACGTACATTCTTTCACGCGGTCACGTCTTCTGCGAGAGAGATTCGAGCTGAATAAGTAAATTGAGGCAACAAAGATGGACAAAGTGTTAAAGGTCTGTCAAAAATATCGGCTCACCAACGTCGCGCGTTTACGTAAAACAAAAAAAAAAGGTGTTAGTTTTAGTTGCAGTATAATCGAAAATCAGCGCAATTGAAATATAAATATAATTACTTGCATTACGCGGACGATCTGAAATCGATAAACCGGCGCTCCCAGCCTTCCGGAAAACATTGGCTGCCACGGCTGAAACGCTAGGCGTGCCCACGCCGCCGATCTGTACGTTCAATATCAAACGGGCTCCGGAGAGCCGTTTGATTAAACCGGTGCAGTTTGCAACATGCTCGCCGGTTTGAGCAAACGTGCGACAACTTTGCCCAAACGAGTCGCCCATTTGCCCAGACGAGCGACCCGTTTGCCAAATAGGTGGCCGTTATGGCTCATACGGGGGCCCCTTTGAGCCATACGGGCGACCCCTTTGACAAACTGGTGACCAGTATGGTTAAACGGTTACCTGTATGGACCCGTTTATTTTCATATGGGCGCCAAATGGTTTTTTTCAGTAGGGAATACAAAAACAAGAACAGAAAAAGGCAGGCGCACAACGAGACAAACACAAGTACTGACATCATGGTGAACTAAAGACGTTTCTGAGACCGTCCTTTATTGGCGATAACGCATTAGCCCGGTTCTAAGCATCCTAAATATTCAAAAATTATGCTCGTGCGACACCTATTTTCCTAATAGAAATAGAAAGCAATATAAATAAAAAAAGTGTGCTAACCTCCTCGTACTGGCATACTTCGAAACAGTGAACATGCGGATAACAATGACAACAATGCTGTAGATAGCCGTGTTCCACAAATTACAGTTTAACAGTGAAAATAATACATATCCAGAGGTTAGTCAGCTAACTCGCTTTGCTAGTATACTAGCAAAGAAGGCAGACGTGAGTCATTATGATGCCTATTTCTGAATACAGAAAGGGAAAGTGGGCTTGCAAAAAAAGCTGGCTTTCTCTGCAAAAAAAAATAAAAAATTTTGTGCGGGGGGAGCGGGAAGAAGGTGAGCAGGTGAAACCTTAAAAACGATGAAGCGGCCGCTGAACAGCTGCGGTGAGCGTCCCTCATGACGTACAGAAACCCTTTCGAGAGCAAACTGCTTTTCCAAATGTCCCGAAGGAAAAATCCATCAATGTAACCCTGTTTGGCAGTCAATGTTTTCTAGTGGACCGCTGACTGTGCCTGACTGTACGTCAAGCATGTCTGATTGGCCAACAAGTTACTCTGACCTACAGTCAAACTCCAGTCAGACTCCGCTTGTCGACTTTCTGATGGTTTCCTGGTGGCAGTCGGCCGCCGCGAAATGCCATCAGGATGTCTTGGTGGCGATTCTGACTGTACATCGATTGTCTCTGACTGTACGTCAAAAAGCTTTGACGTGCAGACAGACGTACGGTCAAAGGACGTAAAGTTCATTCGGATACCACTATTTCGTCAAATCTATGAATACAAAAAGTAATCTATGCACGAGAAAACGATTTCGGGACGTGAGCCCATAAAACCGCTGACGTTAGAGATATGACACGCAACGGACCGACAACCTTGATCAGAAGCCCGCCGAAGCGCCGAACACGACACTTCGCCGACTTCGCTTCGCCCATAGAGACTTCGCCGAGCTTTCATGAACGATCGCTGTCGACTCGTTTTGTTTGCCCGCTTGCTTTAAACTGTCGATCCTGCCCGGGCTCTACAATGTCTTATGTTTTAGTAGAATTTCTACTCGACAAGACCCAGCCTGTTGTGAGTTCCGACGATGTAAGGGACTTAAGCGGTGTAGTTGAAGACGACAAGGTGTATAGGTCTACTGGGCCGGTGACGCGCGAACAAAAGGATCGCTCTACGACGCGAAAGTACTCTACATGGCAGGTGAGTAGAACTGAAGTACGGCGAGTGATGTACGAGTGCTTTGCATAACACGCTGACGACTTATCTGCATTTGTAGCCGAAGCATCTCGTATAAATCGAATAGTCAAATCGAGTTTCCAAAGCGGAGGCATAGCATAGTGGTTAAGATGCCCGATTTGTATGAAAGTGGTCGCGGGTTCGATGCGGGTAATCCAGCTTCTACTTTTTTTTTTTTTTGAACATTTTGTTTTATTGAGGCATTTGGCGATATTTATGAGTGCGTATAGCTTTACTCTTATATAAATGCCGCCCTTGTTGATGAAATTCCCTTGGCAGTGGCTGTCAGACGTCATCTGATGGACCATCAGATGACGTCTGATGGTCCATCACGTTCCACCAAGGCTGCTGACTGGCAGTCAGTGTCCCAAATTACGTACCTTGATGGAATTTTCTATAGGGGTGGTGTGCTTGTTCGCTCTCAGATTCATTAAAATATTTATATAAAACCACCCACTATATCGAACTGGTAGACGGTTTTTGCGAGTTCGATATAATCCGGCTTTTTATATCTGCTACATTTTTATCTGCTACAGGTAGGGGAAAGCAGATTGAACTCGGGTAGGCGGCCGAGTGATAAATTGACTCTGATTATCAGGCTGGACACAACATAACTTCCTTGTTTACTGTTGTAGTTGTGATTTTATTATTTTTAGGTTTTTTTTTATGAAGAGCTGCTCATGTATTTGTTTTGTTTTATGCACGGTAGGTTTTATCATACAAGACCAACTCGCCCAAGCCATCACCTTAGCAATCGGGGTGGGCTGGCAAAAATGGTATGGAAGAAAACAGCCATGGACAGCCTTGTGTGTAAGGAAATCTGCGCGAGTGGTGCATGGTGGGAAGAAAATAAAATAGTAAGTTTCATTCTGCTTGTTTTAGATGCGGAGCATCTCTTGCTCGGGTCTATGTCCCGCGGCGTCGTAGTCCGCACTCACACTACGCATGCGCAACTCTACTTCCTCCCTCTCTCCAACAGCTGCGCGTTACTCTCTCCGCTCTCTCTCTCTACCAGCTGCGTGCACTTCGCGTGCGTTCGCTTCTACTCACATCGCGCGCGCATGAGGAACTCTCCTCCTCTAGTCTCCTCTCCTTCAAGTGTGAATATAAGCAGCGGTAGCGCGCGTTCAAGTGGGCTAACGCGTCTCAACTCGGAGCGTGGAGCAAAAGCTTGCGCTGGGAACCTCCTGGGTTCGATCCCCGCCGCCCCCGCCCGTTTCCATCTGGATGAGTTTCGTACGGCACGCGTTCGTTTGATCCCTACTGCAAGATGCACGTTAAAAACACCAGGTTTGTGGTTGTACTGCACTAGCTAAATTTCTCGTCTACAGCTAAGAGACCGATTACCCGTTGAGGCGCATCTCCATCAAGGCTGGATAAACATAACGAGCAAACCAATTTTTTTTTTTTTTTGCGCGCGCGTATACACTCTTAGAAAAAAGGATATGGATAGTCCTCCCCTAGGGGAGGAACGGTCTTGTAACCTATGTTCCTTTAGAAAGGGAGAAACGTTCGTCCCTGAAGCAGGGGAGAAACGTTCCTCTGTCGCTTGCATCTCAATATGGCGGCCCCGAATCGAGCAAATCGAGCCCAATAAGGCTTAACCAGGACGCTACGTCTCTTGTACGGGACGAGAGCAGCAGCAAATAAAAGCGTCACACGAGCTTTCCGCAAACTGTGTTTATTTCCGAAGCCAGATTCCCCCCACAGGTACAGAAACTTGCGTTTCGAAAGCAGTTACTCAGTCTTCTCGTCGACAGCACTGCGATGTTAAACGGAGACAACCGATACCCAGTTACTTCGCGCACTTTGAGTCTTACCTTTGGTGTTCCTCGAGTCACAATTCCTTCATCAACCGCACATCACAGAGAAGGGCAAACTCAATCCGCGAAACCAAAAGCCGCTCTCGAAAGAACAAACTCGAAGCCGCTGTTTATCGCGTAGCGTGAAAGGTTAAATCGCTAACCACCAGATGGCGGGGTCAAGCAGAGTAATTGCAAGCAGCTAGGCTAGGTGGCGCTTGGTACCGCCCAATTCATGTTCTACAAAAAATAGTTTATTTTTTTCAGGCTACTGCGCTTCAGAGCCGCTCTCCTGCGTTTGGGGATCCTCTACTATACACACACATTACACTTATTACAAGCATTAGGTGAACATACATTGAGCACATACACAGCACACACACAAGTATTAATACAACGGAACACCACACTAACCCGATCACTACACCCGTGCTCTGCGTTTCCGTCTTTTATACTGGTCGTTTTGAACGTACGGAACTTTTCGGTGACCCCCTAAGCAATAAAAAATATTCCCAGCATGTTGATTTTTTCCCATCATTGTCATACCTCTGAAAGTATTTTAAATGGCTCAAGGGATGAATCTCTTATTAAAAGTAAACGCTCGATCAAGCCGTAATTATTTGAAAGCCTATAAATCGAGCCGCCCTAATGCGGTTCGAAGCCATGAGTTTGTTTCCCCACACGGCACGTCGTAGCCTGTATTTCTATTGGTTTTTCTATTTGTGCTGTTCGCGCAAAGCTGCAATTGCCGTCTTGAATTAATCTCTGTAGAGCGGATATTCACTCAGCTGGAAGTGATACTTCACACGCTGAGAAATCGCTTTTCGATCAACTTGAATGCAGTCAAAGCCGCGACTTGCGGCAGGTGTTCAGTGTACGGAGCTACGCCGTGGCGAGCCCAAAAACGTCTAGCGCTCATCCCAGCGCGCCACTTGGAAGGCAGTTTCTCCAGGAACCGTAGTATATTTAAACAGCAAAATAAAGGACAGCTTTTTTTTTTCGATTTTACCTTCTATTGTTTTTTAATGCCGGAATTCCATACTGTAAATATACGTACTTTCCGTCACGATTTCGTACTGTTCAGTCCTTGCCCCAGAGCGCAATCGCTCTCGGGGACGAGACAATTCCGACAGTGATATTGGCCATTGTACGATAGCGATAGGAGCTTCTACTGTTCAGACCAGCGTTCCAACATGACTATCCGCACGTTGATCGATTGCACGTAATCCCTCAAGTGGTATTAAACTTTTTAATGTAAAGCGGAATGTCAACCTGCGACACCCCGCCCCCTCATCACGGCCCGACCAACGGCATCAATGCCCGACAGTTTACGATCTCATATTGTTGTTACACCACTGATACGCGAACACACGGTCACATCGGCGATAATTCCAGTCTTCTGCTCACAACCCACAACACTGCCATCACGATGTTGCAGCTATGTTGCTGACACGCACAAATACAGAACCACGTTGAACGCCGGTTGCACTCGGCATCGGAAAACAGAACCGAACTCAGCGCGGAAGGCACCCAGGCAGCCGGCAGCAAAACCTTGGACGCAGTTCCTGCGGTTTCCATGACGTTGAAAACGTCGACACAGTTCCGCGTGGTTTCGCTACTGTAGTGACTGTAGCGACTGTAGTTCCATCGGTTCGCCGCGCGCGCGAGTCCGGCAATCAAGGAGTTTAGCCAGTTTAGCCCGCAATCCGGAGACGGCCATCCCCCAGTGTACGTGGCACTGCTGGCACTGCTCCGCAACTTCGCTGTTTTCAGCGGCTTCGTTTGCTCGTTTGATAAAATTAGTGATAAAAGCGTCAATGCAACCGAAATGTTCTGCACGTTTAGACTAGAAAACGGAATTACAGGCGGCCTTTATTGCCGCTGAAGCTCAATGAACTCAACAGCTATTTATAAAACAACGTGCGCGACCTGCTCGAAAAACGAAACCGAAAGAAGATGAGTCGGGAGGGCGAAAGCTTTCTCCCGTCTGCCTGGAGAAGGAGAAAAACGTTTCGTTCCTCCCCTTTTCTCGCGTCCGGTTGGGGGCGCGTCAGTAGAAGGGAGGAAGACGCGCCGTTGCTACTTTTTTCCTCCATTTTTTCTTAGAGTGAGTTCACCGCTGTTGACTCCACTTCACTCCGTTCTTCCGATGAAGTGTGATGGAAGCAACAGTCCCGTCAGTTAGTGGGTTGGCGCAAGCTAGCGTCAGCATCACCCCACAAACTAACAGCAACGCTACGTCCCCTGAAGACAAAGCTGCGCAGCGAAGGGAACGCGACGCTGAGCGCAAACGCTTGAAGCGAGCGGCAGACCCTGAACTACGGCAACGAGAAGCTGCGTCCATTCGTCAACGTCGAGCGGCGGATGCTGAACCACGACAACGTGAAGCAGCGGCGGTTCGAGAACGTCGAGCAGCAGAACCTGAGGTTCGGGACCGTGAAGTTCAACGTAAACGTACGAAGCGAGCGGCGGAACCCGACCTTCGAGAACGGGAAGCCGCGTTGATTCGTGAACGTCGAGCAGCAAAACCTGAGGTTCGGGACCGTGAAGTTCAACAACGCTACTAACAGCGTTAATAACACCGTTAATAACGATCCGCGATGCTCCGTATCACCCCATGGTTCCCCTCGGGAAGATGGCGTAATTTTTGTAATTTGTTTCATGACAGAATGAACAACTAAACTTCTCAGGATTAAAAGCGCTAAAAAACGAGGACTAGTAAAAGAAGACACACACACAACGCTCTACTGTGTGTGTGTCTTCCTTTACTGGTCCTCGTTTTTTAGTGCTTTTAATCCTGAAATGTACAACCAACTAGCCCAAGCGAATACCCTTTGGACAACCAAACCTTTAAAAAATTGGCGCCCTTTTTGCAGAATTTGCGAGCTGTTGTCATCAGCAGTCATTTCTGCATCTAAATTATATTGTGCATGTATGACTACGTGGCCCCAGAAGACACTGGATCGACCGGATCAAATCAGAACACACTTGGCAGGGTCGCGCCAAGTCACCAGAACATGCCAAGACACCAGAACACGCCCGACACCTGTTCGAATTTCCACTCCGGGGTAAACGTCTGACACACTCCAAACCGGTCTGGAGGATTTTTCAATGGTGTTAAATTGTCATTTCTGCGTAACAATATAAAATTGACTTACGGCACTTCAACATCGTATACAAAGTGCTTTTGAATAAAAATTAAAAATATCTGAGTGTACTCATTACTAACAAAATGTAAGTACAGAACCACACCAGTCATTTATCTATTCATTAAAAAAATAAGAACGCGACTCGCGTGCATTACATGCATAGAAACTTCAAATAAATAGAAGCATATCTTTGAAAATGTTAACTCTTACACGTCTCTTTGGATTGTGCGTTATGTTTTGAGAAATGTATATCGCCTTCTGAACTTACACACTGAGGATGAATCGTCCATTTCGAATGACGTGGCAAACGCACAGGCGCGACACTTGTACCGCAAAACAGAAGCGTTACCACAGCTGCCACAGGCCTCATAATTAGAAAACGGTGATTATGTAGAAGTGAATTGTTGACCGCCACAGTGGAAGTCTCGCTCCAGCCCTTGAGCACAGTACTCCAGTCACTCTGTGTCTTCCTCGAGCGTTTGGCACTTACACCAACATCCAATAAAAAGAGCGAATTCCAAGATATACATTCACCCTGCTAGCGGAGCACGGTTTTTATTGTTACATAAATAACGAAATTTAACCAGGGCGGAAAATAAATATCAAAGATAAATAAATCGGGATCTAAATTATACTTTGCTTTCTATAGTGATCTAAGTCATTCCTTTTTCATTTAATGTGTTACATCTGTTTTTTTTTCTATTTATATCATATAAATATCAATTAAGAAAGACGCATTGGCCACTGATAATGAGCAAACGTCGGTGCTCTTCTATGCGAATCAGAATGTTGAGCTTTTTTTCTACCTTCGACTTCATTCACGAGATACCTAATGTCAGATTGCAATCAAATTCGAACTTCAACCTAAAAGAAGAAAACAAAAAAATAAGGGGCTATTGAAAACAAATCGGGACGTGAAAGAAAATGCAAACAAAGCGTTTTCACTGGCAGAAAATCAAGCTGCTTTTGGTGTGATATAGCGGATTTACATCAGTCGAAATTGATACACTGCGCTGTAAAAGTTTTAATTTACATCAAACCTTAATTTCGCATTGCTTTCAATAGTCAGACGATTTTATTAATAAATCGGTCATGCTTAAAAACATACACCAATGTGATGTAGAATCATTGTTTCTAGTTACAGTGGTTTAAATCAAACAACCCTTATTTAATTTAGAAAAAAATTAAATCAGTAATTAAAAACATGATAACTGCCAGCCTGATTGTAAGCATGCAAAGGATACCAAAACATGAAAGTGTTGTTCAAAACAATACAGAATGAACCTCTTGGCGAATATGTGCTGCCATCTAGACACGCGAATGGGTTCGAGGCTAAGTGGCGAGCAAACAACGAACGCGTAAAGTCTCTCCCACCCGTTCCACACCCAAAACGTCAGCTGCATCCTGTTCACCCGGTGAGGCGTTGTGACCTAGATACGGCTCCCCCAGTACTCGCCTTTGTCCCCATCGTGCGTAATCTTCCGCCTCGATGTCGACACAACGAAACCATCTTCCCTCTCTGCTCAGTCAGAAGGAAGAGAGAGAGAGGGTACTGGAATCATTTACTCACGAATCGATCTTTCTACAAAAGGTCCATTTCGCGCTTAGGCTGCCGAGTCTCTTCATACGTTGAAATTTTATTTCCTATCTCACTTGCATCTGGAATTCCTTCAGCCTGAAAGGCAAATGTACAAATAAATTTGTGGGTTGGCCTAAATAAAACATGAAGCCACCCTTCTCCAGTCCAGCAAGGCCACGTAGGCTATCCCACAATCCGACACCTGCTAAAATCGTCCCCCAAATACATTAAAATGCTGATAATATTTGAAGGATCAGAATGCTTATGACGAAAACAATGTTTCCTAGACGTTCCTTCGTGTCCTAATTTAGGAAAGGTTTTGCGAGCATCTGGCTTTCCTGCAAGCGAGACGCCACGAAAGATTCCTATGTGGATGAGCTTAATGTCTTTTTTATAGCGCGTATACCATTCAAACTCAATTTCACGAACTTGTTCTTTCGTTGGCCCTTACAACCACAATGTCAAGTTGAAGGAATGGGCATTGTCTCATTGATCCGGAAGGAACCGTTACCGATGAATTATTAAGCGCAATTGGAAAATGTTTTTTTTTAAGCAATAAAGATGCTTCTCTCAGAAGCAGAAAAGCATGGAATATATGTTGTGTCTCTCAATTGTTCTTGTTTAATTTGGTAAACTCAGGTTTCAAAAAAAAAAGAACTTCGCGAACTTCTGTTTCTAAAATTGAACACGTAACCGAAAATAATCTGTATTTAGAAGGTTATACTTTTTACGTAAATATCTGATATGTTGTTTATGTTATATCAAAGCCAGGAATAATGATCTAATTTGAAAAAAAAATCTACCAAAAGACACACCCAAAATATGTGTATTAGTACTAGGAAGGCTATCTTTGTTTTAGGTTCAATCTGCCAAATAATTAAACATTAATATGAGTGTCAAGTAACTTTCAGAGCCTCCTCCCATCATCCCTAAAATATAGTTTGTATGTCCTAAAATGAGATATCTCCAAGTTCTCATGATTATGGAAAATTTAAAAAAGGAACGAATGAATTTAGATTGCGTCATATGTGTATTTCAGCATTTGCTTTTTATTTGCTAGCTACCACTAAAGATTCGAAGGCGTGAACATTTGTTTTAGCCAAGTAAATTTTGATAAGTCCGATTTTGAAAATCGCAGCCTGACTTCAGCTTCAATTTATGAAATACTCTCACCGTTCAGTGGTATACGCTCTGTGAAAAAGCGATTAAGCTCGTCCGTATAGGAAATATTTGTGGCTTCTCGTTTACAAGAAAGCCAGAAGTTCGGAGTAGCTTTCCTAAATTAAGAGGCGAATGAATCAAAGAGCGAATTTAAAAAGAAACAAGTCTTACCGACCTGAATGTCAAAAGAATAACGAGACGTACATGTTTATCTAAAACCTTCCGCTAACCATATTTAATTCGCAAGCATGCAAATTGTTTAACACGTTTTCAGAAAAAAATCTTACAAGAGTCATTCACCATAGGACGAAACCTAAGATGTTATTAGCCTACGAATTTAACAGACATAGCTGCATACCTTTTTTATGTATCAGTTTTGTAACAAAACTTTTATGTGCACTTTCTTCATAATATCTCAATGAGAAATATCTTGATGTTAGAAATGTTAAATTTGTGAATTTATTTATAAAGGATAAATTTGCATGAATCGTCAGTCGTGTAACGGACAGTTGTACAACGGTTATTCGTATAACCGCCGTGTAATGATCAGAGCGCGTAACAATAAATTGTGCCGCGATAAGTCGCAGAACGAGTCAGTGGAATCCACAAAAAAACTCGTGATCTTTCGTTGATATTTAGTATATTATCATGGTACTCCAAGGCCAATTAGGCTTTTGAATGAACAGAAACGAATGAAAGAATGCTATCGGAATGCGAAACACCTTTTTACTGTATATAGTTTGCGTAATAAATTTATTTTTCGGTCTGTGTAAAGATACAAAGTAGTTTATAAAAAAAAAAAAAGACATGCTCCCAAATAAATTATGTTTTGCTTTAAAATCAGCTTAATTACTCTTCGAATAGACAAACTGCCGCAGTTGGAGCAGCTTTTGCAAACGAAGCAGCCCTCGCAAGAATACTTCCTCATCTATGCAAAAGCTGGAGTGTAAACGTTTTATGTATGTTATGTAAATATTCTTTGTGCAAAGAAAATAATATTAATTATGATAAGCACAAAAAATAAATTCGGAATATAGCTAATTCTAACTGTATGTGGAACGCGTTCTATAGTAATTAATGTTAACAATATAAATAAATATCTTGGACCTCGGATGTGTTTTTTGTGAAAATAACAAATGAATCACCCTTTGATTAACATAGGATAGTAAACTAGAGTCAATGTCGAAAATTTGCCCTTTCATGAACCTCACTGTTTAATATTTGGGAAACTGGCCTTTTATACGTTTATTTTATTCGTTGTCGATATCATATTATTGCGAGCGATAATCGGCGAAAATTGCAACGAAGCTACCGGAAGACACCAAAAAGAATGTCAACGGTGCTCAGAAGATTATCTTGGTTTTCCATATATTGGATTCGTTGCTGATGGGATAATATTGTGAGCGATAATAAGCAAACAATGTTCAATGCTGCCAAACGACGCAAGTAAAGATGTCAAAGAGCATTATGATTATTTTTTACACAGTTTTTTATTATTTTATGACGTACCGTGGCCCAATTTTTTTAATAATATCAAGCGAGCGTCGACCGCTGGGACGGCCAGCGCCGTGCCGCGGAGGCGTGCGGCGAAACGGGAGAGATTAAGCGCGTGTGCACAAAGCCCTTTCTGGTGGTAGTGTCGTCTGCTAAGCTATCCGTTGACTGCACAGAGCCCCTGCTCCGTAGCAAAGGAGGGCAAGGCGCTTGCAGTGTCTAAGTGCATCGCCGATGCGCCCCTCCTCTTGGAATGCGTTCACAATGCTATTGACTGTAGCCAGTTTAACCCCGACTGTTGTTGCTATATCCCTTTGCGTGATGCCACCCATCGAAATTCTCACAACACGTTCCCGTGTTTCTGTAGGCACTTGACGAGGCATAAAAATTGCGCGCGTCCGCTGGTTAAAGAAAATTGCCGGCTACATAGGCTAGATGGTAACAGCAAGAACGCAGTTGATAATTCAAAACAACAAGCAGAAATCCTGTCTCTACTCCGTTTTACTTTGCGTTGTATCGCAGCCGACACAGCGAGCCACCTTGGCCAGTCCGTCGCTAAAAGTGTGTCACTTGGCCTTCCCGTTGAGTACAACTGCACGTGAAAGCACCATGTCATGCTCCAGGGTGAAAGTAATGGATTGGTTTGGTGGCGATATATACCGTAGTGTAATGCATCGTTGCATTCAGTTTCTCGCGGCACCGTATTTTTGATTTCTGTTGGTGTTTACAAAAGTAAATGCAAACGTTAAATAAAAAAAGTAAATTAAACACGAGATGACGCGCGGTTTATGTCACGTCTGAGCAGTATCGAAACAAAAAGAGAAAATAACAGTAAGCGCTGTTCAGATCTTTGCTTAAAGGCGTTAGCTATGCCAGCAGATAATGAACAGGGGCTGTGTGCGGTCAACGGAATAGCCTAGCAGACGACGCTCGCAACGGAAAGAGGTTTGTGCGCACGCGCCTAATCTCTCCCGTGACGCCGCATTTCTCTGCGGCACAGCGCTGGCCGTGCCGGCGGTCGACGCTCGCTTGTTTGTATTACAAAGATGGACCACCGTACCTTTATTACGACTGATAATTAGCAAAAAATGGTCAAAGATACCAAAAGATGAACCGAAAGATTTCCAATAGCATTCAGATGGTGATTTTTTTTTAGATATATTTTGTTATTTCATGAAATATTAGTATTGCGAGTGATAATCAGCAAAAATTATCCAAGCTACCGAAACACCCAGTGATACATGGTCAAGAGTACTCAGCAGGTGATCTTTGTTTTACACATTTTTATGCGTTGTTGATGTACGTTATTTTCAAAGCAATGATAAACAAAAAATATAAAATTTTTAAATTTCACTTCCTAATATGGCCAATATTATTCACATGGTTACTCTTTACTCGTAGTTTAAACCTATTTCTGATGTAATATATAGCGAGTGATAATCAACAAAACTGATCAAAACTACCAAAATGCATACTGAATCCTAGCAGCACCCTTTCACTCTTTTTTACTTGGGCCAGTTGGCTCTTCTTGGGCCAATCCTGCTCAAGCCTGGACCTAGGAAATGTGCTGCATGGTAAAAAACAGCATTGTTATGTGAAAAATGTGTCATTGCCTATTTTTTATTTATGTTGATACACTCTTATTGAGAGAATATACGCATAAACATTATAAAAAAAATATCAAAGGACGCACTGAAGAATGGCCTAAGTACTGAAACGGATATCTGTATATGAAAACTTCTTTTATATATATATATATATATATATATATATATATATATATATATATATATATATATATACATATAAAGTAATATTAGAGATAAGCAGCGACACACTATGCGGAGGTCAAGTTCGTCTGCTTCTTCGCAGGGGGTAGCGGTGACGTCAGATCCCCGAGCCCTGATTGGCTGATAGCGACCCCCTATCTGAGCGTCGTCCGCTCCTTTGCAACGTCCTCTGCTCGCAACGTCTTCTGCGTCATTCTTAGACTTCCTGCGACTTTCGAAGGTGCAGAGCCCAGATTTTCACGAGACGGTCTTACGCCAAAAATGTGCGTACGACAAAACATGAGAACAAATTCGTATTCACTAAACGAAATTATCGTAAGTTTTGCGCAGGTTACGACGAAATCTACGACAGCTCCGAAGCTGTCTTACGCCCTTCTTACGATCAAATCAGCATGGGCGACAGCGGCGCTCAGTTACTTGGTCCCGATGACCAACGGACGTTTATTTTTGTACGTGCTCTTCCCACGCGTCCCGACTAGAAGCAGCAAAAAAAAGTGAAAGCCGTTTCCAACTCCCTGTAACGCCGAATTGGAGCGCAGCTCTTGAGGAGGAGTGAAGGGTACTGAGGGAAGGGTAGACCCCTCCTTCTTCTCCTCCTCCTCCCCTCATTCTTTAATATGCTCCGGGAGGGGGGGGTCACGTGACTTCGGGGAGGGGGGTCACGTGACCTTGGGGTGTCACCTTGGGGGTCGCGTGAGCTTGAGGTGACCTTGGGAGGGGTCACGTGACCTGGGGGATCTGGTGACCTTGGGGGGTCACGTGGCCTCGGGGGGTCACGTGACCTTGGGAAGGGGACCACGTGACCTCGGGGGTCACGTGACCTCGGAGGGGTCACGTGACCTTCAGGGGGTCACGTGGGGGTCACCTTGGCGGTCACGTGACCTTGAGGTGACCTTGGGGGGTCATGGGGTGACCTTGGGGGTAACGTGACCTTGGGATGACCTTGGTTACGCCGACGGCGACGCCAACGGTGACGCCGCTCAAGCCGGAAACGGGCGCCTAAGCACTACGCTCTAAAAGTAAAAAGTACTTGAAATAAACCACAACGAACAAGAACGCTGGATCCACAAACACCCGGGAAATGCTCCAACGGCTACGATTCCACTGACCCCGAACAAGCGAGCTCGGCAGGTAAGCCTAGCAGGCACTCCGACTTGGCACAGCGGTGCTCCGACGGTCCTGGGCCGATACCGTCTGCCCACGACCGGCTGGCGTGCTGAACGGAATATGCCCGCGTTACCCCTGCGAACCCTCCCGGTACTATACTTTGATCGCTGTCCTCAACTTTAGATTAAGAGGTGAACCTCTTCCTCTTGTCATCTCCTTGTTTTCCGAGGCAGCGGCGACTCTCGCCGTTGAAAAAGTGGTGAGCCTCAGACAGACGCTGGAAAGGTAAAGCAGCCATCACTTTGACTATCAGACGTAAAGCAGACGACGTTAACTGCGCCAACCCGCCGACGCCGTTGAAGAGTGAGGAGTCTCGCCGCACACGAAAGAAGGGAAAAAGTATGTGGGAGGGAACTTGCGGGACGCTCACCTCTCGGTTCTTAGCAAACAAACCTCGGCGCCTCGGGACACCTCGCCAGTGAGTCCTTTGACTTACCTCCTTGAGGCGCGTCTGCTAGTTGTTAGAGAAAGCAACGTACCGCTCGAGTTATTTTGTCTGCCCTCTCTGAAAGGCAAAGTCGAGCTCGCTCGTAAAGACCTACACTTCCGAAAGTCGCAGGAAAGGTAAGACAGACACAGACGACGTTGAGAGCAGACGACGTTGCAAAGGAGCAGACGACGCTCACATAGGGACTCGCGATCAGCGAATCAGGGTTCGGCGTTCTGACGTCATCGCTACTTCCTTTCTTATGCGCAGAAGGCGAAGATATATGAAAGATAGACATCAGTGTTTCGAATGTTATTTTGTAATCTTTCCTACATATTTTTTATTTGTTCTTGTCATATAATTGCGAACAGTGCAGCCAAAAAGTATAAAATATCTTCAGCTGCCTTGCCCATGATGACCAGGATGTCCTGCATGACAAAGAAAAAAGTGAGACCCGTTGTCATACTTTATATACGCAAGATTTAACACAACCTAAAAAGAGTGGTGTCGCATTTTGATATGCGTGTAGTGTTTTCGGCACCAGCGAAGCTATCTGGTCTCTGCAGCAAAATAACCGAAAATATGTGGCGGACCTGTGCAAGAAAAAGCTCACTCAAAGCACTTTCCAAATAGTGCCTCTTAGGCCGAGAATAAAAATCACGTGACATGCAGTTAGGCGTACGCAAGTCAAACGGACAGGTGCGTCAATGACGGGGCACGAGAGCAATCGCTGTCAGTAAGGAATTCCCCTTTGGGCAAATCGGCTATTCATTGTAATAGGCGCCCATGTACCCCTAAACCTGAAAAACACGAAAATTCTTTTGAAGTTAAGGAACAAGATTTTTAGAGAATTGTATGTGTCATTCAACATCAGAATGCAAGGAGGTGACAGATGCAAAATCGCCCTACTGCTCATTTAAGAGATTAAGAGGTGTAATTCCTGATTGAAAAGCCCGATTCGGTTCAAGAACGTAAAGTAAGGTACACTTCAGAACTTGCACTTCTGCAGTGTATCTCACTTTACGTTCTTGTTTTGAGGTACTTTTATCAAAAAGTACGATGTACAAACTAGCACATTTATCACTATTAGCAAAATACCTACACTTAAAGATGTCCGACAGTATTCAGAAGGTTATCTTTGTTTTACGAGAATTTCGTTTGTTTGTTTTTTATGACGGGTGGTACCAGCTGAACCATGAAGTTGTTCAGTCAACCCGTTATGTCAAATAACTCATCTTCGTAGTAAGTTATTTTATTCGTTTCTACTGTTACATCAATAAGAGCTGTATCAAATGGAAAAAAATTGCAGGGCAGCAAATTGATGCTCAAGGTAAATTTGAAGAAGCCATAGGGTCGATTATCTGCGGATACACGAAATATTAAAGTATTGAGGATGGGACGGAAACAGGACTTCTTTCCTTTAGCAACAACATAGAAAATGACACAAAATATGAAACCCCAACCCAAAAGTTTTAACGTTTTCGAAAAAGAAAAGGAGAATTTTGTTGAAGGAAAGATAAATTTGATTTATATATGAAGGGTTAAGAAGAATTGGCGTCACGACAAGGTATCAGTAATCTAGTGATATCTGGTGTCAGAAATTTTATATCTCTTACGCTCAGTGATAACGAAGGTGAAGAAATATTCTTGTTGACAATGCCAAATTTAAATGTACTATGAATACAAAGGATTAAAACGCACTAGAAAGCTATCTGATCAAACCAATGGAGCGGGAAGGGATTCTTTGTAATTATATCATGTTATTATATTATACTTCTAACCTTTTTATGCTGGGTTCATATCTTTACGAGGAGCCTGATCTTAAATTTCGTTTTGACGTTATGATGTGAAACTGAGTTACGACACTTCAAAATTAAATAAAGAGGGTGCTATTTGAATAAATATTAAAAAAAAAATCTGAGTGTACTAATGAAGGAAAAAACGTAAATACAGGACCACACGAGTCCTTCATGTATTTATTAAAAAAATAGTAAGAACCGGAGTTGGATTCATTACATGTCTAGAATTTTGGAATGAGTGGAAGAATATCTTTTTAAATATAAAATCTTGCTCATTTGTTTTATATCGCGTTCAGTTTTAGAAAGACATGTCACATTCCGCACTAATATACTAATGACAAAATCGGCATTTATTTCAGAAATTACGAAATACGTGATACGCGCACTCACGCGACATTTGCCCCGCAAACAGGAGCGTTAGAATAACTACAAGCGGTATTAACGTTGTTTAATTGTGATTATGTAGATGTGCACTCTTGACCGCCGCCGTGGAAATCTATCTCGAGTTCTGTTGCTCATGCTTTTGGTCACACGCAGTCTGCCTCACAAATTCGGCTCCTACTCCAACATCCAATAACAAAAAACGAATTTCAAGTTTCTATTACGTTTATCCTGGAGGCGGAGCACAGTTTTTGTTCTCTCATAATTTGTGAAATAAAAGCAGGGTGGAGAATAAAAATCAAATGTGATTTAAATTGTGATTTAAATCAAACCTCACTAAAATGATCTAAATCAAACCTTCCCCGCAAGAATAATCTCCAAAATAGTTTTTATTTGCGGTTCGTTTTTCATTTAACATTTTCCATCCATTGGTTTTGTATTTACATTAAAATTTATCACATAAGGAATACATAGAATACTTATCACAAAATAAAGGAGGAGCTCTTCTCTACAAATTAAATCGTGTAGCGTTCTTTTTACCTTCGACTTCATTCGTCAGGTACCTAATGCCATATTGCACTCAAATGAGAACTTGAAGTAAAACAAAAACACTAAAAATAAGGGATTTTCGAATTCAATCACGACGTGAGAGAACATGAAATTACATTCTTTCACTCCCTAAATATCAAGCTGCTTTTGGTCTGATATAACGGGATTTATATCATCAAAACTTGATACACTGTACGCTGAAGTTTAATTTACATTAAAACTTCATGTCGCGTTGCTTTCAACAATAGGACAAATATTTTAATATATCGGCCATGTTTACCGAACATATACAGGTGTAACATAGAATACATTTTTCTAGCTACAGTCATTTAAATCAAACGCGCCTTATTTAATTCACACAAATTTGAAGTTTTTAATTAAAAATATGATATATTGACAGCCTGAATGTAAGAATGTAAAGGATAAAGAAAGCATGAAACCATTTTTCAAAACAAGTAAACAATTTTGCTCTTAGGCAGTCAAGTCTATTCATAACTTTTAATTTTTTCGCCACTTCCACCTGGACTTCCTCCAACCTTAAATGCAAGTATTCAAACAAATTTGTGGGTTGGCATAAATTAAACATCAAGCCACCCTTTCAGTACAGCGACCCCGCGTGGGCTAGCCCGCAATCTGACGCCTGCAAAATCCCTGCCCAATGTCACGAAAATACTCAGTAGAATTGAAGGACCGGAATGCTGATAACGGAAAACAATGGTTCCTAAATGTTCCTCTGTATCTTAAACTCCTAACATCTAAATTTCGGGCAAGCGAGGAGCCACGAAACTTTCCTATGCAAACGAGCTTAATCGCTTTTTCACAGCGAGTATACCACTCAAATTCAATTCAGTGAAATTGTTCGTCTGATCGTCCTTAGAACCATAGGGCCAAGTTGGAAACATAGGCATTGTCTCGTTGATCTTAAAGGGACTGTTAACGATGAATTATTAAGCGCTATTGGAAAATGTCTTTAAGACAATTAGGATGCTTCTCTCGGAAGTCAAAAAGTTGAAATATATGTAGCGTCTTTCAACTGTCTTAGTTCAACTTTCAAAAGCAAGGTTTGAAAAACAAAAAGATCTTCGCCACATCTCTTTTGACAATTCGATCGCGTACCAAAAAATTGATAGTATTTAGAAAGTTATTCTTTTTACAAAAATATCTCATTTGTTTCTATGTATAAATATTTCAAGAGATAACCGTCCAAAATATAAAATATACCAAAAGGCATATCAAAAAGATGTCTAACAGTACTTCGAAGGTTATCATTGTTTTTGGGTTCGCTTTACGAAAAAATTAAACATTATTAAAAATGTCACGAAACTTTCAAATGCCTTCCTCCCATCATTCCTAAAATATTGTATGTACCGCATAGCGTTAGGGTGTCCCAAAACCAAAGATGTGCAATATGTCATAATTAAAGACTATTTCAGAAAAATTAGTTTTGGTTTCTTAATACCTGTAATTTCAGCATTTTTTTTATCTGCGAACTGCCACGCAGTATTCGATGGCGTGAACCATTGTTTTAGCGCAGTAAACTTTTATAATTTCGATTCCAAAAATCGTACACCGATGTCAGCTACAACTTACGATATAATCTCAGTTTAGAAGAGCTTTTTTTTATATTTTAGGAATTTTAAAAAGAAACAAGTCTTACCGACCTGAATGTCAAAAAAACGAAATATAAAAATTTATTTAAGACCTTCTTGTAACCATATTCAATTGTTAAGCATTCAGACTGTTAGCGCATTTTAGTAAAGTTTCGCAAGGGTCACTCAACTGGCTCAAAACCAAAATATTATTTGCTTATGAATATAATAGATATAACCGCGTACCTTTTTGATGTGTCAGGTGTGTAACGAAACTTATATGTGCTCTTCTTTCAAAATATCTCGATGAGAAATAGATTGGTGTTAGAATTATTAAATTCGATCTGTGAATTTCTTTATAAAAGAAATATTTGCCTGAAATGTCAGTTGTGTAACGGTCAGTCGTACAAGGGCAATTCGTATAACGGTCGTGCAACGGTCAGTCGTATCCGCTAAATGTTTTTTTGATCTTTCGTTGATATTCAGTATATAATGATGCTAGTTTATGGCCAATTAGATTTTCAAGTGACAGGCACAAAATGTACGATCCATGCCACCTGCATCCGCGCCCCTATAAAAATTAATGCCATCGGTATCCGGAAAACGTCCTTACTGCATATTCTTTAGTGCTAAATTTATCTTCAGGTTTGTGTAAAGGTACTTAACTTCTTGTCAAAAAAGGAAACGTCATCCAAAATAAATTATATTTTGGTTTAAAATCAGTTGAATTACTTTTCGAATAGACCAGCTAGCGCACTTGAAGACACTTTTGCAAAGGAAGCCGCCCTCGCAAGAACTCTTTCTAATCTATGCAAAAAGTTAAAGTTTAAAAGTTTTATGTAAATTGTTTTGAATGTTTTCATTGCAAAGTAAAAACAAATACATTGTGGTAATATTAAAAAATAAAGCCGAAAACAGATGCCACTAACTTTCACTTTATCTGGGAGCTCGGCTCTGTTTTCTATGAAAATAACAAATGAATTACATATGGATCACCGGTAAGATAGTAAACTAGAATCAAAGTCAACTTTTTAACTTTTCATGAGCTTCAATGTTTATTCTCGCGGAGAGTGACCTTTTAAAGAAAGTTATTTGTTTTCAATGTGAGAACAATGCGAGCGATAATCGGCGAAATAGTATTAAAGGTAGGACGTTCCAAGAAAAAGGCAAACAGTACTACGAAAGTTAGATTTTTTTTCCAGTCTTATTCTTTGCCCATGTAATATCATTGCGAGCGATTATGGGCGAAACTTTAAAACACGCTACCAGAAGCCACCGAAACCGAAGCCAACAGTACTTAAAAGGTTATATTTATTTTACGCGACTTTTATTCCTTGCTGGTGGAATAATAGTCTGGGCGATAATCTACAAATTGTGAAAGATACCAAAACGTGCCAAAAAGATGGCGAATATGTTCAGAAGTTTATTGCCTATACACATATTTCTTCTCATCGGTAATGTAATTTTATTGCGAGTGATAATCAGAGAAAGATGTTCAAAGCAACCAAAAGACGTACTGAACGATGGGCGACTTTACCCACAGGCTAGTTTGTACATATATTTGTTTTGTTCGTTACTGATGTAATATTATTGAGAAATTGGTGAAACATTATCAAAGCTACCGAAATGCATAAGCAAAAGCAAAGATGTGAAACCGTATTCAGATTATTTTTAGACAACTATTTTTATTTGTTCTTGATGTAACACATTGCGACTTATAATTATAAAAAAATGGTCAAAGCTAACAAAAGACGCACTGAAAAATTTTGAAATGCATTCAGATGGTTATTTTTACAAATATATTTTGTTATTTTATGTATTGGTAATATTATTGCCAGCGATAATCAGCAAAAATGGTCAAAGCTACCGAAAGACGTACTGATAGATGGCCCTGAGTACTCACAAATTTAACATTGTTATGCACATTTTTATACGTTGTTGATGTATTATTATTGCGAGCGAGGATAAACGAAGAGTTATAAGTGGCTTCAAAATGGACACCGAAAGATGGCCAACAGTACTAAGAAGTTTGCCTTTTACATATATTTTTTATTATGCTATAGCGAGCGATACTCAACAAAAAATACTAACGGCGCTACACGACGTACTGAAATATGTCCCATAGTATTCACAGGATTATTTTTACACATATTTTGTTTGTGCCTGGTGAAATATTATGGCGAGTGATAATCAACAAAGCTACAAAGAACTACCAAAAGAAGTACTCATTTGGGGAACAGTATGTAAACATTATGTTCTCTACATATTATTTTATTTCATGTTGATATACTAATATTGAGAGCAGCATTCAGCGTAAAAATTAAAAAAAAAATCGATCAAAAGACGTACTGAAAAAAAGGCCAAATGTATTCAAACGGATATTTTTACACGCACAATTTATATATATATATATATATATATTAAAGTATTCTGAGAGATAATCAGCAAAACTTTATAAGCTGCCAAAGGTATATGAAAGATGGCCACCACTCTTCAGAACAGTTTTGTATTTTTTCTTATATATTTTTTATTTGTTTCCAAACAAATGATTGTGAACGGCGGAGCGAAAAAGTATTAAACGTCCCCAGCTTCCTTGTCCATGATCGCTTTGCACCCTCCCTCGCTTGCTCTCCGTAAAACGCTGTAAATCATTAATTCCGATCGAAAAACTGCGTATGTCGTAATATCGTACGGGATACAAATATACGGCGCCTAAAGTCTCCCGTAAATTACCAGGAGTCTTACAAACTGCGGAAAAAATGCGCGGGAAAGGGGGGGAGGGACATAAGAGGCACACGAAAGCGAGTCAATTAAAATATGCCCGGAACCCAGCATGTTTCTCGAGTAAAAAAAAGACCAACGATTTAGATTCCGAATTTTATTCTCGTCAACACTTAATAGTGTTCCTGAAATTTCCGCTACTTTATTCCCCATGTAATCGACATGGCTACTCACAATATAGTTTTAATATCCCTGAAGTTAACAACTCGAGAAATCTTGAATCGGAGAAATCCCAACATTTCTGATTACAAGATGGATCACTTATGATAATGTTTTCACAAACACCTGAGCTTCGTATAGGGGCGTCTCAAACCACCCTTCAATATTGGCAGGGGTCCAAGACCGCCCACAATTCTCCTAACTGCCAAAAGACCAATAATTAAAAATAACCAATATAAACATTACTATTACAATTAATATTTTCTGTGGGTTAGCCTAAATTAAACATGATGCCACCCTTCTTCAGTCTAGCAAGGCCACGTAGGCTATCCCACAATCCGACACCTGCCAAAACCGTCCCCCAAATTCATTAAAATACTCATAATAATTGAAGGACCGGAGCGCTCATGACGAAAACATTTGTTCCTAGACGTTCCTTCGTGTCTTAATTTAGGAAGGGTGTTGCGAACATCTGGCTTTCGTGCAAGCGAGAAACCACGAAACTTTCCGACATGGATGAGCTTAATGGCTTTTTCATAGCGCGTATACCATTCAAACTGAATTCCACAGTATTGTTCTTCTGTTCGCCCTTAAAACCACAATGCCAAGTTGAAGGCATGGGCATTGTCTTATTGGGTTGAAAGGAACCGTTACCGATGAATAATTAAGAACTATTGGAAAATGTTTTTAAAACAATAAAGATGCTCCTCTCAGAAGTTGAAAAGTATGAAATATATGTTGTGTCTCTCTATTGTTCTTGTTTAATTTGGTAAACCCAGGTTTGAAAAAAAAAATAACTTCGTAAACGTCTGTTTTGAAAATTGATCACGTACCAGAAAATAAACAGCATTTAGAATGTTATATTTTTACATAAATATCTGATATGTTATTTATGTTATATTAAAGCAAGGAATAATCATCTAAATTAAAAATAAATCTACCAAAAGACACACCCAAAATATGTGTATTAGTACTAGGTAGGTTATCTTGGTTTTGGGTCCAATCAGCCAAATAACCAAACATTAATATGAGTGTCAAGTAACTTTCAGATGCCTTCCTCCCATCATTCCAAAAATATAGTTTGTATGTCGTAAAAGTAAATATCTGGAAGTTCTAATGATTATGGCTGTTTTAAAAAAGAATGAGTGTAGATTGCGTCATATGTGTTTTTTAGCATTTCTTTTTTCTTTCTTTATCTGCTAGCTACCGTACAAGATTTGAAGGCGTGGACATTTGTTTTAGCGAAGTAAACTTTGATAAGTTCGATTTCGCAAATCGCACCCCGACGTCATCTTCAATTTATGAAATAATCTCAGCGTCATGTGAGAAAGCGATTAAGCTCGTCCGTATAGGAAATATTTGTGGATTCTCGCGTGCAAGAAAGCCCGAAGTTCGGAGTACCTTTCCTAAATTAAGACAAGAAAGAATGAAAGAGCGAATTTGAATTAGAAACAAGTCTTACCGACCCGAATGTCAAAGAAGAACGAGGTGTACACATTTATTTAAAACCTTCCGCCAATTATATTCACTTTGTAAGCATGCAAATTGTTTAACACGTATTCAGAAAAATCTTACAATAGCCATTCACCCTAGGACGAAGCCAAAAATGTTGTTAGCCTATGTATTTTACAGATATAGCTGCATATCGTTTTTATGTATCACTTCTGTCACAAAACTTTTATGTGCTATTTCTTCATAATATCTGGATGAGAAATATCTTGGTGTTAGAAATATTAAATTCGTGAATTTATTTACAAAGGATACATTTGCATGAATCGTCAGTCGAGTAACAGACAGTCTTACAAATGTCATTCGCATAACGGTCGTGTAATGGTCAGTGCGCGTAACAATAAATTGTGCCGCGATAAGTCGCAGAACGGGTCAGTGGAATCGACAAAAAACTCGTCATCTTTCATTGATGTTTAGTATATTATCATGGTACTCCAAGGCAAATTAGGCTTTCGAATGCGCCGATGCAAAATGCCGCTTGCATCAACCCCGATATAAAAAAAGAATGCTATCGGAGTGCGAAAAACATTTTTTGCGGTATATAGTTTGCGAGATAAATTTATTTTTCGGTTCGTTTAAAACTACCAAGCAGTTTATCAAAAAGTGTCAATGCTCCCAAATAAATTATGTTGCGCTTTAAAATCAGTTTAATTACTTTTTCAAAATGACAAGCTAGCGCGCACTCTAAAAAAAAAAAAAAACGGGTGTAAAATGGTGTATCGTTACACCCTTCGTCCCGTATAATACACCCCAAAACTTCAATTCGACGTACAGCGCCCTACAGTCGAACAGACGGCCAGAAATCTTACTAGGGGCTTGATAGTCGTGTGGTACAAATAATTAAAATAGCTAATGTACGTTTTACTGACTACAAAAAAATAATCGGGGTTTTCTTGGCCCTACTGCAAAAACTCGGTGTTTCCTTTATGTAGTTTTTGATACGTACTTTAGCTATTTTAATAAGTTGTACCACACGGCTATCAAGCCCCTCGTAAACTTTCGGGCTGTCTGTTCGACTGTAGGGCGCTCTACGTCGAATTGAAGTTTTGGGGTGTATTATATGGGACATGGGTCTAACGATACACCCTTTTACACCCTTTTTTCTTGAGAGTGCATTTGGGGAAGCTTTTACAAAAGAAGCTGCCCTCGCAAGAATACTTTCTCATCTATGCAAAAAGTCGGAGTGTAAACGTTTTGTTTGTTATTGTAAATATTACTATTCCAAATGAAAAAACAAAGTAATTATAATAAACAGAAAAAATAAATCCGTAAAATAGCTATTTCTAAGTTTATCTGGAGGTCGTTGTATTATAATTAATGTTCACGATATAAATAAACATCTGGGACCTCGGCTGTATTTTCAGTGAAAATAACAAATAAATTACCCTTTGATTAACGTAGGATAGTAAACTAGAGTCAATCTCGACGATTTGCCTTTTCATGAACCTCACTGTTTAATATACGGGAGACTAGCCTTTTATACATTTATTTTATTCGTTGTCCATATGATATTATTGCGAGCGATAATCAGCGAAATACTATAAATGGTGCCAAAAGACTTCTTGAAAGAATAATCAAATCTACTGCTACGGTTATCTTTCTTGTGCAGTTTTATTATTTGCCGATGTAATATTATTGCGAGCGATAATCAGCGAAAATTGCACCGAAGCTACCAAAAGACACCAAAAAGAATGCCAACGGTGCTCAGAAGGTTATCTTTGTTTTCGAAATATTTGATTCATTCCTGATGGGATAATATTGTGAGCGGTAATAAGCAAACAATGATGAAAGCTACCAAATCGTCCCAAAAAGATGGTGAAATATATTCAGCAGTTTATTGCCTTTGCATATATTTTTTTATTGTTCCTAATGCAATCTTATCGCGAGCGATAATCAGCGAAAAATGTTCAATGATACCAAAGGCGCCAGTAAAGATTTCAAAGAGTATTATGATTATTTTTTACACATTTTTTTTTAATATTTTACGCACATAGCAATGGAGGGCAGGGGCTACGCACATAGCCCCTGTCCTTCATTGCTACGGAGTAGGGGCTATGTGCGGTCAACGGAATAGCCTAGCAGACGATGCTCGCAACGAAAAGAGCTTTGTGCGAACGCGCCTAATCTCTCCAATGACACCGCATTTCTCCGCGGCACAGCGCTGGCCGTCCTGGCGGTCGACGCTCGCTTGATAGTGTTAAAAAATTGGGCCACTGCACCATTATTACGACTGATAATTAGTAAAAAATGGTCAAAGCTACCAAAAGCTGAACTGAAAGATTTGCAATAGCATTCAGATGGTGATTTTTTACATATATTTTGTTATTTCGTGTAATATTAGTATTGCGAGTGATAATTAGCAAAAATGATCAAAGCTACCGAAAGACGTACTGATAGATGGTCAAGAGTACTAGTAGGTCATCTTTGTCTTACACATTTTTACCTATTGCTGATGTAACACTTTTAAAACCAAGGATAAACCAAAAATTATAAAAGATTTCATTACTATGTGGAAAGTATTTCCTTGCCTAATCTTTATTTATGTTGATACTCTCTTATTGAGAGCAATATACGCATACAAATTATAAAATATATCAAAAGACGTATTGAAGAACTGTTAAATGATTGGAACAGATATTTGTTTATGAAAAATGTAATTATATATATATATATATATATATATATATATATATATGTATATCCCGAAGGAAAAATCCATCAATGTAACCCTGTTTGGCAGTCAATGTTTTCTAGTGGACCGCTGACTGTGCCTGACTGTACGTCAAGCATGTCTGATTGGCCAACAAGTTACTCTAACCGACAGTCAAACTCCAGTCAGACTCTGCTTGTCGGCTTTCTGATGGTTTTCTGGTGGCAGTCGGCCGCCGCGAAATTCCATCAGGATGTCTTGGTGGCGATTCTGACTGTACATCGATTGTCTCTGACTGTACGTCAAAAAGCTTTGACGTGCAGACAGACGTACGGTCAAAGGACGTAAAGCTCGTTCGGACACCACTATTTCGTCAAATCTATGAATACGAAAAGTAATCTAGGCACGAGAATACGATTTCGGGACGTGAGCCCATAAAACCGCTGACGTTAGATATTTGACACGCAACCGACCGACAACCTTGATCACAAGCCCGCCGAAGCGCCGAAAACGACACTTCGCTTCGCCCATTGAGGCTTCGCCGCTTCGCCGAGCTTTCATGAACGATCGCTCTCGACTCGTTTTGTTTGCCCGCTTGCTCCAACCTGTCGATCCTGCCAGGGTTCTACAATGACTTATGTTTTAGTAGAATTTCTACCCGACAAGACCCAGCCTGTTGTGAGTTCCGACGATGTAAGGGACTTTAGCGGTGTAGTTGAAGACGACAAGGTGTACCAGGTCTACTGGGCCGGTGACGCGCGAACAAAAGGATCGTTCTACGACGCGAAAGTACTCTACATGGCAGGTGAGTGGAACTGAAGTACGGCGAGTGATGTACGAGTGATGTACGAGTGCTTTGCATAACATGCTGACGGCTTAACTGCATTTGCAACCGAAGCATCTCGTATAAAACGATTTGTGAAATCGAATTTCAGAACCGGTTCCATAGCATAGCGGTTAGGGTGTGCGATTTGTACGCAAGTGTTCCAATCCGCGGTTGTCATGCTTTTTTTTTTCTTTTTTTTTCTCGAACATTTTGTTTTATCGAGGCATTTGGCGATATTTATGAGTGCGTATAGCTTTACTCTTATATAAATGCTGCCCTTGTTGATGAAATTCCCTTGGCAGTGGCAGTCAGTCGTCGTCTGATCGGCCATCAGATGACGTCTGATGGTCCATCACGTTCCACCAAGGCTGCTGACTGGCATTCAGTGTCCCAAATTACGTACCTTGATGGAATTTTCAATAGGGATATATATATATATAAATATATATCTACTATGCACTAAACTTTCGTTATTTCGACCTAGACGGGACCTCAAAATTTGGTCGAATTATTCAAATGATCGAATGAAAAAAAAGGCCAGAAAAACGGTTAAAATGGAACTTCCTTTTATTGTCCACAGTACTCACCGATGGTATGTTTCCGTCTGCGCTTAGAACGCGTGTCTAAAAGCATGCTCCGGAGAACAGCAGAACTAACGTCACAACCCACAAAAAATTGCGCACTACAAAAAAAAAATGAAAAAAGGAAGTTTTACGAGACGACTCTGACGCCTGGCAGCCAGACCGTTGGCGACAAATAAAATAACAACAAAATAGAGGAAAACATAACCCACGCTTTCTGGCGCGCAAGATGGACCGCACACGATGCTACAGAAAAGCGCTTTGAGAGCGCGCGCTGAGGAAGTGGCAGTGCGTCCCCTTTTTAGGGGCACCGCTGAAACAGCTGACGGCGGCGTAGAAGCGGTCGCCGTGCTGCCGACCCGCTGCGCTTGTTGCAGTGGTTGCAGGTGTGTGTACGCGTGGCGCAGAGCGGTTGTTCCGGTCGCTCCGGTTGCCACGGACGCATCACGCTCGTTGTACATGTCTGAACCAGCCTTAACGCCAACGTACCACGAAACACGGGCCCTTTGCTCCGAAGTCGAACGTGCGCAAATATGCGTCTGCTCCCCCACGCCGTTGAGATGTACCGTAGCGAATAGGGAGTTTTCGTAGATCGTTCTCGCCGTCCCGCAAGGCCCTCCGCAACCCGCTACGATAGCGGGAACTCCACAGTCAAGGCTATCGGCGCGCAGGCGCAGTAGCAACTTCTTCGTTGCGGAGGGCTTAGCGGAAGGGGCAGCGCGGTCTACGAAAACTCCCTAATGACACGAGCCAGCGCAGTCAATCTGGCGTGGAGTAACGCCAACGCACCACGAAACACGGGCCCTTTGCTGCAAAGCTGAACGTGCGCGAATATGCGTCTGCTCCTCTACGCCGTTGAGATGGAGCATAGCGAATGACACAAGCCAGCGCAGCCAATCTGGCGTGGAGTAACGCGGGAACAAAGCACGTGCTCGGGCGCGGAGACAGCGCGCGCTCTCAAAGCGCTATTCTGTAGCATCCTGTGCGGTCCATCTTGCGCGCCAAAAAGCGCTAGTTCTCTTTTCCTTTGTTTTGTTGTTATTTTTCCCAGTCGCCAACGGTTTGGCCGCCCGGCTGGCCGGCGCCAAAGTCGCTTGCTCATAATGCCGATTCACTCAATACCGTAACAGAATATAGACAACCAATTTCTATAGCCTAAAGCTTTATTAATATTTTTTTTTTCATGACAGGCTTCCAGGGTACAGTGGACGAAAAAACGAAAAGAAAAAGATGCAGTACGCCGTCTTGGACGATCACGACTTTAATATACGACTTTTCCAATAGTACAAATCTCGCCACACGCCTTTTATACGATTATAAAAGACAATGTAATCTTATCAGCGATATAGCAACGTGGAAATACGATTTCGTGATCAGACAGACGTTGCGAGCGTTGAGGATAGCTAACACTAATCACTTTTCTCCGGTGATGAAATCGCGTGAAAATTCGCATCCTTTATACGGTACGCATGGGACATGGGATACGATCACCTATGCCGAACGCTCGGAACCGGTAAAATCCTCGAGTCCGTGAATGATTGCAGTGCCACCGCATACATCCGGGACCTTTCTACGCTCGCCACTCGTTGGAGCCTGATCCTACTATTCCTTTCTAGTATGCGCCGCCTTTTTTACCGCTTGGTGGCGGGTATGTCGACGGGTCATTTCTGGTTTCCGGACTTCATAAACTGCATTTGTTTCTTTTCTGATCTAAAATACTGAACAAAAACTACTTGCATAAATAATTGAGACGGTTCTTGCCACTTATATTTTGTATTTCGACTAAAATAAGCTTTTAGCTCCTCTCACCAGTAGTAAGCCCAGGAGCAAATACCTCACATTTCGTGCACTTTCGGTACCGCGGGGCGCCCCCGTAGGTGGAGGAGGTTTCCGCGTCGTCCGGTTAAAATATGACGCACTGATACTTAGTTACTCTCTCCGTACCCACTGGCTTGCCCGAACCAGAAGAGACGTGGAAACCGCAAAAAAGGTTGACGCTTAAATATGATTGCAGGGCCTCTTTAAGGTGAATGCTGGCGTATCGGCTTAATTCTGAGAATAATTAAAGTCTACGCACTCAAGTCGGTTTTATGTAAACGTGGCAAACTTGGACGACATAAACGGGAATCGAAGGTAACAATACTGGGCAGGAGACTGAGGGAGAAGGGGAAATGAGAGAGCGTGGGGACATCAGAATGCCGAGCTTTCGTTTGAATGATTAGTGGGTAGATCTAAATTTAGCTGCCTTTGTCTTCATTTCACTTGTCGAACGAGCTAGAATGCGTCTGGCGTTATGCTCTTGCATCAGAATGTGTTCCACACATGCAGTGCAGACCAAGGTACCTGGCTTTAGGTCTACCCACTAATCAATCCGACCAGAGCTCAGCGTTCTGACGACCTCGCGCACTCGTCTCTTCCTCTCTCTCAGTCGCTTGGCGCATTCGACATATTGAAAGCCGAGACAGGCAAAGGACAAACACAACGTCGCTATCCAGCAAACCGGCCCAGGTCACAAGCATAGTAGTCTATGGACTGTCAAGCTGAGGGATACTCTCCTCTCCTCCCCCTCCCCCCTCCCTTCCCTCCTCCCTCCCCCGCCCCCACAGCAGAAACTACCTCAACCGCCGTGATGTTCACAACCTGGAAAAGATTCCCTAGAAAGTCCAACTGGGGTAGCTACAGAGACAAATTCTCGCACTATAAAGCCATTCCACAAATCTGCCATAAGCAGCAGCAGTTAATTTAGAGTACAGGCGCGGTATTGATGTCGCTGGCCTGTAATAAGGCGGAGCCTCCGGGGGAATAACGGGGGCGCGCGTTAACCCATCCGCCGCGCTGCGCTTTACGCCGCTTCGCGGCGACAGTCTGCGGCGGCTCATTACAAAAAATGTGAACCCACATGTGTGTGTGTATTGGCCCACACGTAAACGCCGCTTCGCGGCGCCCGACTATTGGCTAAAGTATCGTTTGGTGAACCGCCCTCTCAGGAGACTCCGGCTTATTACAGGCCAGCGACATCAACACCGCACGCGCTCGCCGGGCGGATTCTTGTGCCGCTGGTAAATCTGGAGCCGGTAGAGCGCTCGGCGAGCGGCCGTGTTTTCAGACCACGCTATTCGTAGCGGGAGCTCGCGCTGCCACTTCGATGCATGCTCTGAAGCGCGCGACCGTAGCAGTACAGAGCCTCTGAAAACGATAGGAAAGGGGCGGAGCGCGTCGAGCGAGCCACAGAAGTTCTCTGTCTTTTTTGAAGTAGTTTATTCGAAAATCACTCGCAACATTTCAGCTTCAGTATTTCTGTTGGCGATGTTGTGGCACTCACGAAACTGATTGTGCCAGTGCCACTTCGCAATAGAAAGTTACGTAAACCCCTGAGGGATGCGGTACTGTTACAAGCCCCGTTACGAGCATCAGAAGTAGGCGATCCGATACAACGCGGTGCCGTCGCCCAACCACGAAGACGAGTCCAAGTCCGAAACAAGCGCTCGCGATTTGCCAGGGAAAGGGGCTAAAGGTTAGAGCATAGCTTAGCAAGCTTACGGCAAAAGTAACACTTCGTTCTGAACAAAGAAAAGAGTTGTGATCACCGGCCGTTTGAAGTTTTCGTAGCCTCTCGCTGCCAGCCAACGGTCAATGACTAGACGCGGCGTCTCCTAGATACCGTTTGACACTCTTGAACAAGGTACTAGTAAAAAACGCCCATTATTAAGGTTCTTAAAAGTAGAAAATAAGCGGCGAACGTCGGCACAAGACGACGGCACCCGACGACTCGCCTCTGAGAGCAAAGTTATGAACAACGAGGTAGAGGGGCTTAGAGTGATAAACCGGAAGTTCGGAAGTGGCACCCCCCCGGTTGCCGCCATGTTTTACGCAAATGTGACCACTCGTCACGTGACCTCCCAAGAGCAGTGACGTCACAGGTAAGATGGCAGCGCCCAGAGCTGGTGGATGCGAGTTTGTTCGGTGCGCGGCAGCCGTGATGTGCAGCTGCTTTCCGATGATTTCGGGCTTTTTCGTGCTCGCTGACGCAGGTATAATGTGAAAATATGAAGGAATGAGACGTTATACCCTTTTTGCGCAAGATCGCTCTGGATCATCTGGATATTAACACCTGTGAGACAGCATCAGCCGTGTCGCTGTACCGGTGCTCGGATTCGGGATCTGTTCGAGGATCGGTAGAACTTTGAGTGCTTTTAGCATGAAATTTTCGCATTCTCTTAGCTTTGTTTGAACGTGGGAGTGACTGAGAATCGACGCGAAATGTGTGCGTCGGATGTAGGGGCTAGGGGAATTTGTTTCAACCCTAGGTAACTGCATAATCACACCAACTTTTAGCGAGGAAGCTCCTGCGATCTTTAACCCTTTGTGCTAATCGACGATTCTACATTCGATCGCTTTTCTTCCTTTTTTGGTGAGTGCGAAGTGCACACTTATTTTCAGTTACGAGCATGACGTCTTATTGAGTGTGGGGATGAATAAATCGTTGCAGGCACCTGCTTCAAAGTTGTTTGACTTTCAATAAGAACAACTGTTTTGGTCATGTTGAATTAACCTGAGACTGGGGTAGAAAAGAAACATCAAAACGTAGAAGGGACAGAAAATAGACAGGACGACGTCTGAGCCTGAGACGTCGTCCTGTCTATTTTCTGTTCCTTCTACGTTTTGCTGTTTATTTTCTACCCCACTCTGAAGTTAATTCAACATGGTTAATATTCACCAGCTCGCCTGCACCCTTGCGATTTTTTTTAATGTTTTACTGTTTTGGTGTATGCATAGATTAACTGCACCTTTTTCTCTTTCGTAGGATTTATTGCAGCAATACTTTTTTTCATCAAGAGTGCATTGTATTAGTCGTTCAATTATTTACTTGTTCTAATTACCTGGATAAGATGATTCATATTTGTGTTCATCCCTTGCCTGAAGAGCAGTCTTGTTGAAAAATGTTGACCATTCCTTTCGGTTTCTTCAATAGACTTTTTTGAAAAGTGTGGGTTGCTTATACTTTGTATCATTGTAACCTGGGAAAGGGTAACCGCCACAACCCTCTCGAGCCAATCAGAGAGACAGAGCGAAGGTGTGTGACAAATCTGTGCAGACGAGCACTTTGAATGACACATTGTCATGTGCCTCTCTCCAACGTGCATATTGGCTCACCGAGACTGTAGCCTTTGCCGTTTGCCAAAATTTGATGAAACAAATTACAGTAGCTACTACTCTAATTACCCCAGGCTTTCATACTTTGGTCATTTGTTCAACAAGAATGTTATGTCCGCCATCACTGTGAACTCGGCTCAGCACCTATTGGACTCGAATGCTGCATTAGCATTCGACGTGAACTGGGGCCCATTTGTGTGCTTTACACGAAAAAAAAATGGTAACAGTGTGTTGATTGATGGGGTTCTGCAAAGGGTCTATTGTGTCATACGTATAGGAAGTGTCCTGCTATATAACAATGTTTTGATATTTTTTTTTCACATATTTTTAAAGTATATGCTCAGAGGTGTGTTTATTTTTGCAATTAACAAGTTACAGCTGTGCGCTTTAATGTTATTATCATGTGTGTAGTTTTAAGTATCCTCTCTGCAATGCCTACGAAGGCCCCTGAAGGGATAAATTAATAAATAACATTTTCACATCACTGGAGTTGGTTTTTGGATGTGCCACATGTTCAGGAAAAGTGGAATGGGTGCAGCCCAATGCAACAAGTCTGCCAGTCTGGTATGTCCCATTAATTAATATTGAAGGGTCAGAGATGCGAGTGTCCTCAAAAGGACCTGCGCGTGCGGTGAACACAATTCTTGGTGTATAAACTCTCGAGGTGTAAAGGCAAGCGGAAATATGTTTATCTGGTTAGTGTATCAAATATGTTTATTTCCACTGGATTACATAATTATTGATTCTTAGTTAATGGTTCCAGAACGAGTTCTTTCTGCGACAGTCTCCTGTCAGGCGTTGAGTCGTAATACCTGGGGACCTTGTTGTGGGATGACGCTCCTGGCACGTCGGTGTTCAGTTTGGTCGAGTAGCAACTTTGACCGACTCATGTCGTCTTGTAATCATACGTCATGTGCGGCCACTGACATCTGATGCACTGAAGCTGCAGGGCTGGCTTCTAATCCGCAAAATTTTCCTGGTAGTTTTCTGCATCAATGTAGCAAGCTCGGGCATGTATTGGTTATGTGGCTGTGCCTTTTGCTGTAACGTTGACTTGATAGCTGGCCACAATGTTTGTTTGCTATCCAAGCCATTTCACTTCCATTTCGTAATGGAGATTCATCCTGGATCCCACGACCACTGCCACTTGTGTAAGTCTTGTGTGGCAAAGTGAAGTCTCGTGATGCTTGCAGTCCACTTTTGAGAGCAACCAACCATTCTATTTCTTTAAGTCACTGAGCGGCATTCTCCGTCAAAGTTGGAAATTGTGTGCTTCGTGGCGTGGACACAGATAATTAGTGTCAGAAAGTTATTAGGTATTGTCCTTGAACCATAACAGACACCAGATCAACTCTCCTTCATTGCCGCTCACCTGCTTTGTCGTGCTTATCTCCCGTCCAGATGAAGTAGATCACGAGCTTCGGGGTAATGTCGGCACCAGGGACAAAGACCGCTGAAGATAATCCTCAATCTTCCGCGGACGCTCGTCGAGACGTGGTCGAGGGTCGTTCGGCATGAACCCTTGCAAGCCAATTCATTGGTACGGGCACCTCCAGTAGACATGGCCGGCCTCATGCAGTGGTAGCAGAGAGGTTTTCGGTCGATCATTCGCAGTACCTCCGTGTTCTTCGGTGTACTTTGTTCAGCGCGGACCTACACTGATTCTTTCCGATGTCGGGAATGCTTCAGCGTTGGGGTATCTCGTTGAATTGGCATTGAATAGTAACAGGTAGCCGGTGGTGGTCGTTGTGACTTTGTGGCATAAGTCGCCCTCGGTTCGTCAGATGCCGCTTCGCTCGAAGAAGTCTCCAGTTAAAATGCCTGTCGAACTTCTGAAACAATCTCGGCGATCAAAATAAAAGCCGGGCAACTGATGGCAGGAACTAGCTTCCTCATCTTTTCCCGGATACCGTTGTGGATGATGTCACGTATGCCTGGGGGGCTGGCATCGAAGTTGCAGCTGGATGACTCGAGAGTCGAGACGCTGGGGAGTTGTTGATAGTGACAGGCTCGGGCCTGCAATGTATACATTCAACGTTGGAAGCCTCATTGAACCCTTCGGCTGTTGTCGTGAGGTTGCAGACAAGGCTGCCGAAGGTGTTGTCCCTCGCATGAGGGACATGGTATTCTTAGCTTCTTGTCTTCTGTAGCATCAGGGTTGGCGTGGGTGCTCGATCAGAGGCAAAACATCCTCCACGAAGGTGGTGACGCTCTTGTTGGGGCCGTGTCCTGGACAGAATCAGGAATTCGACTCTCTCTCGTCAACGTTGGCCGATGAACGTGCACTTCAGCTCGATCTTGCAAACTTCCCACGACATTAAGGAGGATTCGTGGTTCTCAAACCAGTGCCTTGCAGTTTCTTCCACGAGAAATATAGTTTCTGCAGGAGCTAGTTGTCCATCTACCCACTGTGGCGGGCGACACGGTCATATTGTTCAATCCAGCCCTCAACATCTTATGCACCTTGCGTGAAAGGGCATCAGAGTATGATGTTCGACGGGCATGCAAACGATGGTGGGAGCGGACGTGGTTTGCTGCTACAGGTTTGTCATTGTTGGCTTAGTCAGCTTCGGTTTTTCTGGCAAAAAACCTAAATCCGGTGGTTCTTGCTGGTAGCAGCGACTGGCTTGGATTTCAAGTTTTTCGTGGTGTATTTCCGAGTTTCGTCCTTGTGGTACTCGCTCGTCTTGCGGTTTTTCTGCCGGGCTGGGGATCGGACTTGTTTCACGGCTCGCCGGGGGTTTAAGACTCGGGATAATGTGCCACCCGTGTCTTATTATCGGGCAACTCGGCTAAGGAGCCGCCAGGGTCCACGCAGAGTGAAGGGCTATCGGTAAAGTGCGCAGCACCTCCACCAGAACATACAATGACAGCTGAGCATGGCCCTGGAACATTCCAGAATAGTAAATATTGGTAGAAAATAGGACTGGAGCAAGCATCCGTGACAATATAACAAAACAGACAGAAAAGAGTCTATCCTGACCACTAAAGAAGCTGCATTGCTTTAGTGGCATTCTGTCCGAATAAATCCTCTCCTTCGGGGTCTGGCGACTGCCGTGGACGAGCTGAACTGAAATCGATGCGGGACCACTTTTCTGGTAATGAGCCGCTGCAGACTGCCGTCGCAAAGCGGCGTGAACGGGTGGACTGGGTAGGTAACACGCGCGATGAAACGCCCCTACAGCTTGCGATTCGTGTAACGAGTGTTGATGAAACTTTGCTGTCGACGAAACGTGCGACAGATTAGCAGAATCAATACGAACTGCAACACCTGTGCTCCGTGAAAGTGCACGTCTACGCCAGAACAATTAAGTAGGCAGCACAGCATCACCTAAAACACGGCACAGGAACTACCAGCTTGAAGGCAGCTCTTCGGCGCGCCGCACACCTGTGCTCCGTGAAAGTGCACGTGTACGCCGGAACAATTTGAGAAGACAGTATCATTTAGCACGGCACGGGAACTAAAAGCGGCAAGGCAGCTCTCCGGTGCACCGCACAACCAAAGTGAGCCTTCAGTCATTTGAACGAAGCGGCACCACGATTGCACACACCCAAGCACGACTCACGCAATTTCCGTCGCTAAACTGTGTATCCAAATATATTGCACACGCTTTCCTGCAGATCTCGAAGGTTCCGATGGTCAACGAGAGCACAGAAACGTCGCCTTAAAATTTATCCTCGCGTGTCCGAATCAATCCGAGGTCCGTGCAACGTAGGGCCGATTGTCTCCTTCGTGGCAATATCCCCGTCGGTCACAAGCAAAATGCACACGGTTCCTCCGTATTTTCACGTTATACTTACGTCAGACGCCACGAACTCTGAAGTCGCTTTCAACCGGCCTCATACAACCTCATATGACGGCTTCCGCGTCTAAAATCAACTCGCCGAGACGAACGACAACGAACAAAGCATCCGTCAAGCTCCGGCCAATGCTCCGGCCCAGCTGGGGCCAGCCGCTGCATGGGCGCTGCCATCTCTCCTGTGACGTCACGTCTTTGGTTTGGTCATGTGACGAGTGGTCAAATTTGCGTACAATGGCAGCCGCCGTAGGGGGGTCACTTTCGAGTGCAGACCGGAACCCCGGTTTATCGCTCTAAGCCCCTCTACCTCGTTGGTTATGAAGGCCCATTCAAAACAAGATATGAGCGGGGAGATTTTGGGCGATAGCTAGCGCCACCTGCCATAGGCACCCTATTTCGGTTTCGGTTTCAAAACCGAAAAAGATAAAATCGCTTTATCGGATACAAATAGTACTTAAAACCACTAAAATCATCGGAACCTGAATTTGAAAGGTAGATTGGAGATAATGCTGCCTATCGCATTGATACAAAATCTTTTTTTTTTTTTTTTTGCAAATGAATTTTTGAACATATTTATTTTTGCACGTGATTAGGGATGCCGCGAACCACCCTAGGGTCGATTTCGAAAGGTTTCGATATTTTCGACCCGAACTGATGCTCGAATTCGAAAGGCTTCTATATTTTCGACCGTACGGAGGTTTGAATTCGAAAAATTTGCAGCTTTCCTAAATCGCGGGGTTTCGAAATCGAAAAGTTCGAAGCTTTGACGGTTTCTAAAAGTTGGGGTTGATTATTTCGAATTTTTGTTTACTTGAGGTTCGATCAATTCGAAGATTTCGAACTTCCCTCATTTGAAATTCGAGAGATTCGAACGTTTCGAATTGCTTTAGATCTAAAATTCGAGCGTTTCGAATTTTTAAAGACAAAGGTCGATAAATTCCAAGATTTCGATTTTTTTTTACATGAAGTTCGAAAAGGTCGAAGGTTTCGATTCTTTTTCATAACTAAATTTAAAAAAAAAAATTGTAAGGTTTTAAATTTTTTTGATGTCCAAGTGCGCAAAGTTCGAAGTCGGGTTTTCATGTTCCGCCACCAGTTTCAGTTTCAAATAACGTTTTCACGCCACACTGGTTTTCACGAAATCATGTTTAGAAAAGTTCGGGTATATTATTTAGTCTGCGCGAAGTTGGTCAGGCAATTAAATGAGACGACGAATGTCCGGGATGTGCTGGAATATTTGCCAGTGCAGAGTGACGTGTGACAATAGATCAGTAATTGTGACCGCCGGCCCGGGTTGGTCATTAACGTGCATCACGAAGTAGTGATCCTACGAACGCATTGTTTAACGATACTCATCTAGTTCAAAACGGCCGGGGGGCAGGCAGGTGGTTGAGGTTCAGAAAAACCTTGAAGTGATCTGGCAAACTGCCCCCCCACCCCCTTGCACGCTGGTAGTAATCCGACCGAACGCCGCCCGAGTGACGCTGGCATATAGTAAGTTTAGTTTGTACATGATGCAAAATCCTGAGACTGGGAATGAAATTTTGAAGAAAAAGCGTAAGAAGGCAGAAAGAAAGGGACAGGAGAACGCCTCAAACTCAGCTCTGGGAATGAAATTTTAAAGAAAAATTGTAAGAAGACAGAAAAAAAGGGGACAGGACAACGTATCAAACTCAGCTCAGGACATCCTCTCAAACGCAACTCAGCTGAAAACTCAGCTCAGGACAACGCCTCAAACTCAACTCAGCTCAAAACTCAGCTCAGGACAACGACTCAAACTCAACTCAGCGGGGTGTGAGACGTTGTCCTGTCCCCTTTTTTCTTTCTTCTTACACTATTTCTTGCGAATTTCATTCCCAGTCTCGGGATTTTGCGTCATGATCAGCATACACTAGCTCGCCTGCACCTTGACAATTTTTTTGTTTGTAATTGCTTTGGAGGTTTATTTTCCGGGGCGGAAGAAACGCCGAGCAAAAAGCACAGAAGTTGATGCAACTTGAGGTCGAGGAGCGTTCTACAATACCAGTGGCGTCGGAAGCGGAAAAACGGGAGGGGGGGGGGGGGGGGGCTCAGTCCCTCCCCTCCCCCCCCCCCCCCTCCCAGATATTTCGGACTATTAAAGAAAACAATACAGGGAAAGAGGGCATGGTCTAGCTTCTTTTAATCTGAAATTATTTATGCATATGTATAGCTACTGTCGCTCTTCACTTCATAAAAGATCGCGTAGATGGTCCTTGTTAGAAACCCGTTGTCAGAAGGCTCTACTCGTCACATGCTCGGAGGCTCGGAAGTTCAAAGCTATGTCTTTTCGACCTAAATAACTGTGCCATTGGTAAAAAATAATCAATAAATAAACATAACAATAAATGCAAAAATAAAAAAAAAAGCTGGAGAGAAAAAAGACCTATCAAGAACCAGCCGCAAGTGTTGTATTCTCTCATATTCAGAGGCCCAGAACTATGAAACAAGTTTCTCCCACCAAAATGTGTACAGGCCAAAAGAAACACGTCCCAAAAACGAAAATTGAGAAAAAAAAATGTGTTTTTTTTTATGACGTGCTGAGCTTGAAAAATTTTAGAAATCCTCCCCCATGAGTTAATTAATTTGTTCCTCAACGGGGGAAACAAAAGAAATACATTATCTTGTAATCTGCAGATGGTAATGATATGTACTGTCTCTGGTGTTAATTTAACTGCGATACCTAAAGAATGTAGGCGAAAAAAATTACCAAGTTTAGGGCATAATTGCCCGTAGGTATATGTTTTGATATTTCTTCGAAACTCGTCTTGAACAACAATAATCATATCTTAAGACGACACTTACCTAAGCTATACATAGAACATTCTTAAAAAGTTTAACATCTCTACCATAAATAGCTTTGGCTATAGCGCGCTTCAAATACGGCACGAACGACAATTGTCAAAAACCCGTCGTCCTTCCTCGCTCCTTCGGGAATCTATTTCCTTAAAACCAAGCATGCCAGATGATTGAAATAAACGGCATTGTCTTTCGCAAGGAATGCGGCAACGCATGTAAAATCGCGAAAAAAAAATTACGAATGTACCTCACTGCTTGCATCCAAATGAAACCTCCCGCCGGTCTTTCGAAGTTCGACGAACTTCGAACTTTTACCCTAAAAGCTCGAAGTTCGTCAAACCTTTGACGTTTCAGGAATCGAAAGTTTGACAATTTTTGAATTCTGTAGATTAATAAGTTCGAAAGTTCGTAAATTTTCGTATTTCTTAGGGTAGGAAGTTTGAAAGTTCGAAAAGCTTCGAACTTTTTAGTGCAAGAAGGTCGAAAGTTCGATAATCATCGATTTTTTAGTCTATCAAGGGCGAAAGTTCGACAAGCATCGAATTTTGCCGGGTAATAAGTTCGAAATTTCGGAAAGCGTCGAACTTCATAGTTTAATAAGTTCGGAAAATCGACCTCCGTTGAATTTCTCGATATGGAAAGTTCGAAAATTCGAAATCTTTTGAACCACTTGAATCGATCATCGAAACTTCGGTCGAAAAAAGTTCGCGGCATACCTACACGGGATTAAATATAAAGATGGACGACTTTAATTCACAGTATGATTGAATTTGTTTATGTGCCTAAATCTTGTCACTTTACCTGTTGATACTTCACGCACATTTTACGCCATATCGAAATAAAAGGGCACGGCGAGATTGGTGCGTTTTCCACCCATCGGAGATAACACGCCAGCTCGTTGTCCTTTTTGAGCATTGCGTGGCGATCCGGTACGCGAACAGTTAGAAAGCAGTCCGGTAGTGCCGTAGCCAGGAAATGTTTTCAGGGGATGCTTTCCTTTGCCCAGACCATTCAAAAGTAGAAAAAAAAAATCAAGAAAGAGGAAAAGAAATTCCGCAAACACAATTTTAGTTGCTATTTTTCTGTTTCTCAGAAGACAAGAATTCAACCTTTTTTATTTCGTCCCTCCGATCTTTAAAGGGGGGAACTTTACTGTGGAACAACGAAAACACGCAATCATAAAATATAATAATGCGCTTTGAACAAAAAAGTCTAGACAGGCTCACAAAATATTCCGGTGCGTTCCCTTCTCTGCGGAACACTGGGGTGTCCAATGACTGAAAACTACGTAAGAGTGCCAAAGAATAGCGAAGTTTAGAATACGATTACACACAAAAACTCCAATGCGCACTCACCGGGGCAACGAGCAAGTGAAACGTCACGCTCATTGTTCCTGCGCACATTTTTCAGAAATGACCGTGTTGTGGTCATGTTTCTGTTTTTTTTTCGTTCTTCCTTGTCGTTTTACGAGAAAGTGGCAGAGAAAAGTACCAGTTTCTATCGTTTTGTGGGGTCTAAACATTTAGTGGAAGCCGCGGTCGGTCGATCGAAAGAAGCGAGAGGACCCTTTCGGAGCTGTCTTGGATGTTCCCGTGAATGTTTAAAAGCGCAACCTTTATATTCCGTTCACCCTTAGCTGAGACTAGAAGCTCCGCCTTCAGCGCGAGCTTTCTGTCCTTGCTGGCACAAGTCTGAACGCGCAGGCGCGCGCAAACAAAGCACAGCGGAAGCCAGCGAGCTCGCGCTGAAGGCGGAGCTTCTGGTCTCTGCTAAGAACGGAGTATCAAGCGCTCCGGGGACGTTTCGAAGATCTCAGGTATGGCTCCCGTCTTCGGAGTCTCGAGTCCGAACGTTCCGCCTCAGCGGCGCTAACGGGCATGGTGGCCAGGATTTGCAGCAGGCGGTTGACATTAGAATACAAGACCTAGGGACCAAGGCAAGTTGTCTCTACCGGTGACACGCGCTAAGCGGTGCGGTCCCTTCACATATGTGTCCAAACCAGAACTTCCTCAGACAGTTTGTTTAATGAAACGAATGCTCCGCACAGGCTGGTGATTGGCCCAACCCGAGGAATGCGACATTGAAACCGACGTCGTTGTCCATGACATTGCTCTCGCCTAGGGCGGACGATGCTGCCTGACGTGAATGTGCCGACTCTGTTGGAGACGTTGATGGCACGCTTGAAGTTGTAGGTCAATAATCATTCTTTAAAAAAGCGTCAAGCGACAGCTGTGGCTATTAAATTAATTTTTGAGAGTCTATATACGTAAAGGAACTTTCACGACTCACGTGTTGAACGCAAGATTATAAACATTACCCACTGCAGTGATTAAAGAAGTAACCTCGGTACGCTTTGAAACCAAAATAATTATGAGCATTCCAAAGTGCTTCTACGGTGCATATGCAGCCGCATTTCTCTCCCGCTTTTTTCTTCTTTTTTTTTCTTTTTTACATTTTGGTAGGCCCCCAAAACAAATAAAAGACCGGACAAAAAAAAAAAAAAAAAAAAGAAAGCTAAGCTGTTTGTCATTTTGTCGTCCTGTTTGTAGGGTTGTAGGGTTTGCAAAGTCAAAGTATTGCTATTTTGAAATTTTGTTTCGCTGCCCTGATAGTGGCGTGGAGTCCTTGAGGCTCAAAGAGTAGGGGAACTTTATTCAAAGCCGCCTGCATTCTCCGAGGCGAGGCCAGCGTCCTTCGAGGTCAGGATTTCGCGACTTATGTGACGTCAGGAGCGGAGTCATCCGCACCTGCGAGCCCGAAGAAAGGCTTAGGTTGCTAATAACACTATCGAGTGTGGCGAGAGCTCTTCGGAAAGCCGGAGCCGGACTTCTATTTCTCACGCTCACGCATCCACGGACAGTGTTTTCATCTTCGTTTTGCTTTGGAATGTCCCGGCCCCTCGCCGTAGTGGGTTGTCGAACAGAAAGAGAAGCACATAGGACTTTTAATGCTTTCACAAAAAAAAAAAAAAAAAAAAAAAAAAAAAAGCTGACAATGAAAAAGCGAAAGGGGGAAAGAGGAAAACCATGCAATTTCGAAGGTGTTTCGACCCTTGAACACGACCTGGCTACGCCATTGTCTGGTTTATCAGCGCGGCCAGCCAGCGCACCCCGACGAGCTGCCACCTTGAGCATGCGTGTCTTCGCGGCAACCGCGTCGTATTTACACGTACCGTATGTCAGATTCCCAGTCGGTACCTTTTCGTTCCCGTGGTTTGGACCCGCTTCAAAACAACGATTCGGGGTAGTGGTTAGCAGATCGAAAAAAACAAATGTTGGGGGATAACGAGTGCAGACCAGCATTTATTTTCACCAAAATCTCACACAAATGTGACAAAACACAAAACCACACTATCGGGTTTGTCGAAACTAGCTGCTTGGCGGATTTTCCGGAGTGGTGTCAAGCGACTCTGGTGATTCCGCCGGAATGCTTCGATGAAATCGATATTCCACAGCGACCTCTTTCTGACAGGTGGCCAGTCTGTTCGCCGAGTCAAGAAACTGACACCGAAGAAAGCGGACGAAGCCTAATCACACAACGTACGCATTTGAAATTGTAGCGCATTTCACAGAACCTTTGCAAACAATGCAAAAATTTAGTCCCACTTTCATCGCGGACCGCTACTATCGTTTACCTAGCCGAGACACTCCAGATGAAGATTTCTGGCCGGTTTGGTTAAAATGTTTCATTGGGTCCACCGTTCCCGTACATTCGATGGCGCTTGTTTCGACCGGGAACGGCTGCCATTACGTACGACTAGCACATGATAAAATATAGCACACACACATGAGGTCATCCTTAATTCTAATTAACTCTACCTTTGGCGCGTCATGGAGATTCCCGCTTGTGCCGGCACCCCACCACCACCACCACCGGCTGTTAGGCCTATGGGCCCGAGCTCGCCAGACAGATAGGCCTAACGGCGGTAGCACATCCTCGGCGCAGTCCACGTCCACAATCGCCCAGTAAGCGCACGAAAGTTAAATATGCACACCAGCACGGGAAAACGTGGACAGCAGACGACACGCGGCAAGAACGGCAGGTTCAGTTCGCAGAAATGAGCGCCTCGAGCACCACACTGGCCCCAGCTGCCCCGAATTCCGTTCCCGTACATTCGATGGCGCTTGTTTTGACCGGGAACGGCTGCCTTAACGTACGACTAGCACATGATAAAATATAGCACACACATGAGGTCATCGTTAATTCTAATTAACTCTACCTTTGACGCGTCATGGAGCCAGACTTGTACACGTTACTGAAAAATAGTAAGGAATTACATTTACAATTACTCGAGGCTAAATTGTAATTTATTACAATTACAATTACCCCCCCATGAAAGTAACTGACCGTTACCCCAATAAGTAATCCGTTACTTTCGTGGCGTTACTTTTAACATTATTGTCCTCAAGTAAGAAACAAAGGGAAGAGGGTTATTCAAGTTCTTAATGTTGCCACCTGTTCCATTTAATGACCTTGAGTATTTTGAGCAACAGCTGGCTCTCGAAAGTCTCGTCAGACATGTTGCGTTATTTGTTACTCAATATGTCGACTGCTACACTGAACACCATTTGAGCTGAGGCACTGGATGCGAGTGTCATATTGTTCCTCACGAATGTTTCATGCTCTGCATTGAGCTTTTTCAGCGAAGCAAGGGAAGTACTATTTACCTCGCTCGAATGTAGAGCAAAGCTTCGTCGTTGCAGCCGTTGCCTGCTATTCGAGAGATTTAGTATATCCTTCCGACACCTTAGATACCCGCGATATCGGTACCCGATAACGATATGATGCATACGCAGAGACGGCGGCGAAGTATCGGATATCGTTATCGGAGTCATTGGACTGATCTACTAAAATTCTCCATTGTCTAAATCGCTAAAGAAGTCATCAATAGCAAAACATAGTTGTAACAGTAAGGTTATAATTAAATAATAAATAAGGTTTGGCTCGATATTCTTCCTTTGGTTCTGAACAGTTCGAGCCTCACTTGAGACGTTGGAGGATAAAAAAAGTTTCGAGTATATAAATATAAGTAATGAGAAAAAGAAGGACATTCTAACAACAATTAATTAGAACGTCGGTTAAAACAAGGAAATGTAAACGCACGTTTGCCGTGTGTACCTTTCTTGGTGCCGTTCAAAAACGCACGGAGCAAGAACCGAGTGCAGTTTACTCCGGTGTTCACGAGATAGACGTCCGCTGATGCCACGGGCAGCAAAGGGTAGAGTACTTAAGCAGCGCTATGGCCCCACTCACGAATTTCACTCTGTCCTCAAGCCCAGGGTATCAAGCCTACGTCAGCCACCATTATGTTTTATTTGTAAAAATATCTGCTTGAGATAAGATGGGCCCTGCTGGGGCAAAACAGGAAGAAGAAGAAAGGAAGAATATTATGCGTTTCCTAAGTGCTCGCAAAAAGCTGACTCACAAAAAGGGTAGGGTAGACGGAGCGTTGTGTTCTGTTGTGACGTTATGAAAATGGTCGTAGTCACTATAACCGAGAAGGACATTGTTAATTATTTTCAATGCCCTTACCGCCTGGAGCTTCTCAAAGAGGCGCACAATCACTTGGTGTCCTCCTCTCCCCGTCTTCCATCGCCAAGAAAAAACAAAGGGACTAAAGAAAGCGGATATAACTTGCCCCCCCCCCTCTTATATTTTTTTTGTAGAATTGTTTATTTGGATTTTTTTACATTGATGTTAGGGTCTAAAAAAAAGATAGATTCAGGGGCTTGGTATTGCAAAAAAAGGCTTTGCGGAACTGAAAAGTTCCAAGCCTTCCTTTGCGCTGGTCGATTTGCGTGACAGTGTCAATGCGCTCGACTTTACAAAAATGAAAAAAAAAATATTTAGAATGGGGGGGGGGGGTTGGTTCTGACATAAAAATGTAACGGATTACAAGGAATCCGTTACGTCAAAAATGTAAGGGAATTACTTTAAAATTACTCTAGAAAATATGCAATTATTCCGTTACTAAATTACTGATAAATGTAAGGGATTACAAGTAATTTCGTTACTTGTAACGGATTACGTACAAGTGTGCATGGAGCTTCTCGCTTTCGCCGGCACACCACCACCACCACCGGCTGTTAGGCCTATGGGCCCGGGCTCGTTAGACAGATAGGACTAACGGCGGTAGCACATCCTCGGAGCAGTCCACGTCCACGCGCACAATCGCCCAGTCGAGCGCACGAACGTTAGAATGCACACCAGCACGGAAAAACGTGTACAGCAGACGACACGCGGCAAGAACGGCAGATTCAGATCGCAGAAGTGAGCGCCTCGAGCACCACACTGGCCCCAGCTGCCCCGAATTCCCGAATGGGACGCTCGCGCGTGGGCTTCTGGGTAGTCACCGCCGTCGGGCAGCGCTCTCCGGGCTCGTTGCCCAAGCAGCACATAAACGTGAAGAAAACGTCGAAAGAACGTCGAAGACGTCTGTAACGTGACGTCGTAAAACGTCGAAGGTCCGGACGTTACCTTCCTTCGACGTCGATGAAACCTTTAAATGTCCGCGAGAAAAGGTGCACAGAAGGTCGAGGGGACGTTCCAAATGACGTTTCTTGCACGTCACATGCACGTCTCAGTGGGCCGTTGCGTCCTCCCTCGACGTTTAAGATACGTGTGTTTACGACATCCGGACTGCCAACGTTCCAAATTACGTTCCCTAGCCGTCGTGGGAAAATGTTGTGTTCCCCCCCCCCCCCCCCCCCCCGTTTTCCATAAAAAAAAAGTAATTTTTTAGTATTATTGCGAAGGCAAGTTGCTATCATGCAAGTACGAAGTAAGGAACTAAAACACAGGTTTGGTACAAACTGTTTATTTGAGCATTTTCAGACACGATCGAAAAGACGTCCCTGGATGTGCCAGCCTCAAAATATAAAAGAACAAACAAATTCATGTAAATAAATAAACAAGAGACGATGTCACGCAGCACGGAATGTTCCACCGCTTACCTCGTTCTGCTTCTGATTAATGTGCCGACGCGCGTGCTTTAGCCGCCCCATCGCAGATAGCTGGTACTCTCGCTGCGTGCACGGGAATGGTTTCAGAAGGAGGATCCCGTCCGCCGGGCGTTCTTGATTGGGATCGTCGGAGGCGTCTGAAGGTTCTTGATCGGACACTGGACTTGACGCGCCGTTATGTGCACTGCCACTTGTTTTCTGGGGGGCGTCATTCATATCCTCACAGGCACCTTGATCCGAGGAGTAGTACGATTCAACGTGTGAAGCGTTATGGCCTTGAAAAAGGTCCTCGAGTGGTGACTGAATACGACGGCGTTCTTGGCGATCACCGACTTCTTCATAGGGGCGACTTGAACGACTCATCCAACCGCAGCATTTACAGTGTATGCAGACTCGAAAAAAAATCACGCCAACACAGCAGCCTGCCTCGCCTCGTAGACCCGTAGACGTGACGGCCGGTGCTAGTGATTGGCTTTCGGAAAAAGCTGGACCGGGTCCCAGAGCCGTTCTCTCTGGGCGAATTCGAAGAACAGAACATTCAGTGAAATATTTTGGTAACGACTGAGAAAATACGTGCACCCGGAACTTACGCTTGTCAATTGTTCGTCGTCGCTATCTTCCCCCACTTTTCTCTCGCCCTCTTCTTGCCGAGTTTCCCGACGCATCTCATGGGGCTCTATGGGGCTGCCACTGGCATCTCCTCTGCCTACCTCCCCCCCCCCCTCTCTCTCGCGCCCGTGCCGGCTGTTTTTTTTTTTTTTCTTTTTTCTTCCTTTTTTGTGTTTTTTTTTTTCGGCACGTAGGTGCGGACTGGACTTGAACGCTTTTTGGACCGTCATCTGGGCCATTCAGGTTTCCACAAGCCGTTGACGGTATCCACGGGATTTCGTCATTGCCGGGCTTTTTTTTTTTTTTTTTTTTAGTCAGCTCCAAAAATGCGCAACTGTGCAGGGAAGTGAAGTGCTCTGATACAGTGTGTGCTGGCATGTGATTTTCGTTTCGGTACGTCACCAGTGGCAACGAAAGCCAGATCTGTACTGACAGTCACGTGACAAGACTCTGCGCCCCGACATACCGAAAACGATAAGGCGCTGGAAGTTGGTGTTGTGGATGAACTGTGATGTTGATGCGAATTTTTTGGTTGTGCGCAGGTGAGCATGGGTTAGAAAATACGAAGAGAAATTGACGAACCTTAAAACAATCTCGGGTGGTCGCGGAGCAGTATGGATGCTCCTAGGAAAAGATGCAGGATCAATAGCATTTTGAAATACGCAAATTAATGTATTAATAATTAAATTTCTCAACTTCTCAAAAATCAAGGTTAGTTTGCGGCTCTTGAGCACTGTCACCTTGACCACAGTGATTCTGCGGCTAGAGATGGAGCTGCAAAATCTAAAAACGTCGAACAAAATGTGAGTGGTCGACGTTGCCAGCACGCCTCGTATGACGTTTACGACATTTAGGTGTGAACGCGACGTCGCTGAAACGTCATTGAAGGGATAATAATGTAATGTCATCCTGGACTTTATTTTAACCTCGAAGAAACGTGAGTGTTCGACGTTGCTAAAACGTCTTGTCTTGACGTCGTGGCGACGATGACGACGTTAAAGTTGAAACGTGACGTCGCCAGCACGTCACGGACAGGACGACAAAGGAACGTCATTTATGAACTTCAGTTCAACGTCAAAGAAACGTGAGTGTTGGACGTTCTGAGAACGTCGTGCATCGACGTCGTGGGAACGTTGACGACGTTTGAGTTGAAATACAACGTCGTCACACCGTCACTGATTGGACTCTAATGGAACGTTATATAAGGACGTCACCTCGACATCGAAAAAACGTAATCGAAGTCATGCGGGACGTCACGGACGTCCGGGACTTTTTCTCGACGTTTCCACGACGTTTTGTGCTGCCTGGGTGACGACGCGAATAGAGCGTTCTTGGCGGCGGTGTGCAACGTTCGCGCTCGTCGCTACGAGTGCACAAAAATCGAGAAAGCTGCCACGCGCCACCGACCTGTGCGCACCCGAACTCGTGTGGACCAAGAAAACGCAACCTGCGTATCCATCCGTGGATCGCGCCGTGTTTATTTACTTTTTTTCTGCTGTGGCTTGGAATCGGGAAGAAATCTGGCCCCGCCAGGTACCGACGCAGGTATTTCCAGAGAGGGGAGGTTAGCGTATCAGATGTCTTTTGGAACACCCCCCCCCCCCCCCTTTCCCTTTGTTTTCCCGCCCTAAATTTTTACACATGCACAAATCAAGAGGAAGTCAGAACATCTGGACAGACCCCCCCCCCCCCCCCCCCCCCCCCCTCTTAATCCGCCACTGGGCTTCGCCAACGGCTCGCTTATCCTTTTGAGATCGCGTGAAAGCTTTATCGAGAGGCCGTTGGCTGTGTTTTTCGTGAAAACCCAGGGAGATGCAGACGCACATTTTTCGGTCCTGTTCAGACGGCGCATTCATTTCACTAAACTCGTTTCGCGAGTCAAGATGCGCCAGAAAAATGCATCGTGTGAAAGTGCCTTTAAACAACACACAATGGTTGCACTATACTTGAGTCTGCCCGAAAAGAGCTGGATTGTCTTCTGCTTCCCCATAGTACCCTTATCTTTTGAGTATTCGCCAGATTGAGCGAAAACTTCGTATTTTGTGATTGGTTTTTCACTGGTGTAATATTTGTGGTTCGAGAGCGTCGGGATTTTGGACAAAGACCAGCCCCAAAACGCCTTGGACCCATTATAACGACTTCCTCCACGACGGGAAACCCGTTGGTGCCAGAGCCGGGACAGAGCCGGACGGGGGAAACGCCGACTGCGTCAATGGCGGCCGATCTCCCGCAGACGGGTGGACGGATGGGAGTATTTTCAACTCCCATTTCGTCTTGCGGAGGGTTGTCATACAAGAACTCCAGTTTAAAATGGGAGTAAAATCAGGTGTTGTCGCTTTTATACCTCGTCTCTTAGCGACCAGAGTAAAGTGGTGGTTTCTAGTTTTTGTACTCCCATGTGCGGGAGTGAATGCTTAAGGCTTGGGAGTTTAATCGGTATCTTATTCTTTAAAACCCCCATCCGGGATACTTTTCGTTTACAGTGTAGCAACATCCGAATAATTTGGGATGTAGTGTTGGTAGTATCCTGCAATGCCTAGGAAAGACTTAATGTCTGTTTTTGTGAGTGGTTGAGGAAACTCCTGGATGGCTACAAGCTTTACCTCGGACGGTCGGCGGAACCCGCGACCCCCATCACGTGTCCCAAATACATTACTTCTCCCCTTCCCAATTGACACTTTTCCGCCTTTGCGGTAAGGCCTGCATCTCGGAGTCGTTCGAAGACAACCCGAAGATGTGCAAGATGTTCGTCCCAGGACTCGGAAAACACGGCGATGTTGTCCACGTACGGAACGGCAAACTCCTCTAGACCTGGGAGCACCCGATCTATTAAGCTTGAAAAACCAAACGGTGCATTGTAAATCTTGGTCTGCTGAGCAAGTTGGTAGTGGACATTCATATTAAAAATAGCGCAAAAGAGACGGGACAAAAAGACGAAGAAACACACAGGAGAAGCGCTATCCTGTCTGCTTCTTCGTCTTTTTGTCCCGTCTCTTTTGCGCTATTTTTAATATAAAAAAGGTTCATTTTTGAGGCCGAAACGGAGGACACGAGGCCGGAACGTTCCAAAGGGGGATATAAAAGCGGCATACCGGCTCGGTCTCTCCGAAAGGGGGTCGTGCCAGTAGCCTCGAACAAGGTCCAACGTGGAGATATACTTGGCAGTGCTCACCATCTCCCCCGTTCTTCAATATTGGGGATGGGATACGTATTATCTTTGGTGATAAGGTTGAGGCGCCGGTAGTCAACGCAAGAAGAGGTTTTTTTCCCGGTACCTCCACAAGTATCAAAGGAGAAGTGAAGTCGCTCTCTCCTGCCTCAATCACCCCCAGATCAAGCATTTGCTTCACCTCCCGCTCCATGATTTCCCTCTGTCTAGGCGAGACTCGGTGGGGCTTTGACCGCACGGGCTGGTCGGTGGTAAGCTCGATGTCGTGAACTACAAGATCGGTTGTTCCTGGCTTACTGTGGAGCTGATCTATAAACTCCCCAAGGAGTGCCTTCAGATCACCTAGTTGACTTGGTTCCAAATCAACCGATACAACAGCCTTCTCGAGTACCTGTTCGACCGAGCACGCGATCGGGGTTTCACTAATCTCGGGAAACTCAAGACTGACCTCCTCGGGGTGGTTTACCGTCAAACTCATCACAGTCTCACGTTGCCGGTACGGCTTTATTAGATTGCTGTGACGCACCCTCTGTATTTTACGTTTCCCGGGCGTGCTCACGACGTAGTTCACATCCGAAAGTTTATGCAACACTTCCACGGGTCCCTCCAATTGCACCTCGAGCTTATTCTTTGTCGATGGCCTGAAGAGCATCACCTTGTTGCCGACTGAAAAGGTTCGCGGCCTAGCGGTTTGGTCGTAATACCGCTTTGCCTTCACCTGAGCGTCCTTCATATTACTTTCGGCAATACTTCGACTGCGCTTCAGGCGATCAAGAAGCTCGAGCACGTACTCCACTACAGTGGGGTCTCCCCGTAACCCTCCCATAACTCTTTTAGAATTTGGAGCGGAGATCTCAAAGATCGGCCGTATACTAGGGATGCCGCGAACTTTTTTCGAATCGAAGTTTCGATGATTCTATCAAGCGGTTCAAAAGGTTCGAAAGATATCGATTTTTCAAATTGTCTATATCGTAAAATTCGACGGAGGTCGAATTTTCGAACTTGTTAAGCTAAGAAGTTCGACGCTTTTCGAATCGTCTAACTTATTAAGCTAAAAAGTTCGATCCTTTTCGAACTTTTGAACTTTTTGCGCTGCAAGGTTCGATGCTTGTCGGACTGTCGAACTTGACTGACCAAAAAATCGATGAATATCGAATTTTCGAACTTATTTATCAACAGAATTCGAAATGTTTTGAACTTTCTAATTCTGAAAAGTCAGAAGTCGACGAACTTCGAACTTTTACGGCAAAAGTTTGACGTTCGTCGAACTTCGAAAGACCGGCGGACGGTTTCATTTAATTTCAAGTAGTGGGGTACATTCGTAATTTTTTTTTCTCGAACTTTTAGACGCGCTGCTGCGTTCCTTACGAAAGACAATGTCGTTTATTTCAATGTTCTGGCATGCTTAGGTTTAAAGAAATAAATCCCCGAAGGGGCGAGAAAGGACGACGGGTTTTTGACGATTATCGTTTCTGCCAGATTTGAAGCACGCTGCAGCCGGAACTATTTATGGTAGATAGGTTATATTTTTTTTAAGAATGATCTATGTATAGCCTAGGTAAGTGCCGTCTTCAGATGTCATTATTGTTATTCAACGTGAGTTTCGAAGAAATGTCAAATATGTATCTGTATCCAATTATCACCTAAACTTGATATTTATTTTCGTCTAAGTTGTTTGAGGTATCGCATTTAAATTAACACCACAGACAGTACATATCATTGCCATCTGCACAATACAAAATAATATATTTATTGTTTTTTCACGTTAAGGAATAAATTAACTCATGGGAGAAGATTTCTAATAGTGCTCAAGTTCAGCACGTCATTAAAAGAAAACTTTTTTTTTTTTTTCGCTTCACGTTCCTGGGACGTGTTTCTTTTAGCCTGTACACATTTTGGTAAACGAAACTTGTTTCGAAGTTCTGAACCTCTGAATATGCAAGAATAGAACACTTCCGACGAATTCTTGATAGTTTTTTTTTCTCCTGCTTTTTATTCCCGCATTTATTCTTTTTTTTTTTTTTTTGCTATTGGCACAGGTATTTAGGTCGAAAAGACAGCTTTGAACTTCCGAACCACTAAGCATGTGACGAGTAGTGCCTTCTGACAACGAGTTTCTAACAGTGACCATCTACGCAACCTTTTATGCAGTGAAGAGCGACAGTAGCTATACATATGCATAAATAATTTCAGATCAAAATAAGCTCGACCACGCCCTCTTTCCCCGTATTGTTTTCTTTAACAGTCCGAGATACCTGCAAGGGGAAGAAGGAGGCTGAAGCCCCCCCCCCCCCCCCCCCCCCCCCCCCCTTCGCTACCCTCTTTCCCCCCGTTTTTCCTCTTCCGACGCCACTTGTATGGTAGATTGTTCCTCGACCTCGAGTTGCGTCGGCTTTTTCGCCTTTTACGAGGCGATTCCTCCGTCCCAGGAAATAAACCTCCAGGACAATTATAAACTTCACCGGATCGGATTACTACCTGCGTACAAGGGGTGGCGAGGTAGTTTGCCAGGTCGCTTCAAGGTTTTTCTGAGCCTCAACCTCCTGCTCGCCCCTGGCCGTTTCGAACTGGATGAGTCTCGTAAAACAGTGTGTCCGTGTAATCACTACTGCGTGATGCAGGCTAAAGACCCCCCCCCCCCCCCCCCCCCCCCGGAGCTGGCGGTCACAATTCTGCACTGGCAAATATTCCAGCACGTCCGGGACACTCGACGTCTCATTTAATTGCCTGACCAACTTCGCAGAGTCTAGATATCACACCCTAACTTTTATAAACTTGATTTTGTGAAAACCAGTGAGTCGTGAAAACGTTATCTGAAACTGAAACTGGTGGAAAAACTTGAAAATCGGACTTCGAACTTTGAAAACTTAAATTAGAAAAAAAATCAAAATCTTCAGTTTTTTTTTGTTTTTTTTTTTTAATTTAGCGTTAAAAGAAAATCGAAATTTTCGACCTTTTCGAACTTTATGCAGAAAGAAATTTGAAATCTTCGAATTGTTCGAACTTCATGTCTATAAAAAGTCGAAGCGTTCGAAGTTTTCGAATTTTTTTCCAAAGAATTTCGAAATCTTCGAATTTATCGAACCTGAAGGAAAAAAAATATTCGAAATATTCGAATTCGAAATTTTAGAAACCGTGAAAGCTTCGAAATTTTCGAATTCGAAACTCCGCTGTGGTCAAAAGTTGCGAATTTTTCGAATTCGAACCTCGGTCGGTACGAAAATATCGAAATTTCTTGAAATCGAACCTCAGTTCGCTTCGCAAATATCGAAACCTTTCGAAATCGAACCTAGTGTGGTTCGCAACATCCCTACCGTATACTAGCTCGGAGGGGCTAAAACCAGTTGCCTCGTGTGGCACTGATCTCAAAGCAAACACCGTGGCTAGGAGGCATGCCTCCCAGTAAGTCTTTTGCTCATAACACAATGCTCGCAGCACCCGTTTCATCACCGAATGCCATTTTTCTACGCTGTTGGATTGCGGGTGGTAGACAGAGCTATGAATCAGCTTAATACCACATCTCTCCAAAAACGTATTGGTCAGAGCGCTGGTGAACCCACTCCCCTGGTCGCTTTGGATTTCGGCGGGAAATCCAACGTGTTCGAACATAGAAAGCAACGCGTTCACCACTTTCACAGAGCTGAGCTTTTTCAGCGGGATCACTTCGGGAAACTTCGTCGCGGGGCAAAGAATTGTCAGGATGAGGCGGTATCCCGACTGTGTAACGGGGAGGGGGCCAACCGAGTCAATCACCAAACGGCGAAAGGGTTCTGTAATTATTGGCACGGGCTTTAGCGGTGCCTTGGTCTTGTCATGAGGTTTTCCGATTTGTTGACACGTGTCACAGGACCGGACGACCTCCTCAACCTCTTTGAAGCACCCAGACTAGTAAAATTCCTGGAGGAGGCGATCTTTCGTTTTTCTCAGTCCTAAGTGTCCTGACCATGAGTTGCCATGCGCTAGGTGGATGGGATCGCGCCGGTACTTTGCAGGCACCACAAGCTGATCAAATTCAATACACTTTCGGTCTTTATACTTCCGATACCGCACCCCTTTCCTTTTTTGAAAAGCTACATTGCGTCGGGAGACTCCTTCTTCCGTTCTCGATCTCAGATCCTTAATAGTGGGGTCTGCTTCCTGTTGTGCAATCAGAAAATCGCGATCGACACGCAGCAGTTTCTGCAATTCACCCGACTCGAGGGTAACACAAAGGCCTTCGGAACCCTCCATGTCGAGACATTCTTGAGCCTTCCCTTCAGAGGTTTTCTCTACCGGTGTTTCTAGTTATTTTCGCCTCTTTGGATCGGCAGCGTCAACGTTACCCCTGACAGCCGAACACAAGGCGTTCGAAAGCGGGGTTCTCCCGGTGGGAACTTCTGCTTCATTTCCGTACTCTAGTTTTGCTGCCAAGTCTCGGGCTTTAGCCCTAGTTAAGGCCACAACGGTGCCCTCACAAAACGTTTGTCCTCTCTCCCGCAGCAGCTCCTCCGACCTTTTAGAAAACAGGTACGGATACCCCAACGGGAGATTGGCCGACACGGCCGCCTCCTCTCAAGGGCGCCGAAAGGACCCTCGATGCGCACCCTAGCGACCGGCAGGAACAGGCTATGCTCTTCGACCACCTGTTTAATCCACGCGCACTCTCCTGTGTACTTCGTAGAGTCCACGTAAGAGGGGTGAATCACATCCATAGTGGCGGCCAAATCGGGAAGCACTCGGCACTGCCTGCCGTTCACCGTTAGGTCGCGCCAATACTGCTCTAGTAACCGGAGGTTCTCTTCGCCATCATTTACGTAGGTGAAGACCACCTTGGGCTCTCTGCATCCGGCCGCAACATGACCGCGCTTTTGGCAGTTATAGCATGTAAGGGGCCGGCGAGCCTCAAACGACTTCTTTTTCTCGTGATCCACCCTGCCATCGGCGCCGTCGCCGGCCTCTCCTTTCGTTCGCGCTGGTTCCTTCCGGTTTTCGCCCTCGACCCTCTTTGGCCGCCCGTCTTTCGAAAATCGAACCCCTGGCAACCTCCCGTCATCTCTTTTGCAGGCGGGAACGCTTTCTCTTTACGCGGGTGGCCTTTCTCGTCTAAGGCCCGGCGAGTCGCAAACTCTTCCGCCAGCTCCGCGGCCCTCTGAACAGCCCTTGCGTCCGGCTTATCCTGAACCCAAAAGCGGGTCTCCTCAGGGATGCGACGCAAAACCAGCTCTAGGCAAATGCACTCCACTACTTTATCGTGGTCCCCGTGCGCGCCTACGCCTTTGAGCCATTCCACTAGATTCGCTCTCACATTGTTAGCAAACACCGGAAATGACTCGTTCGACTTCTTCTCGGCGCTACGAAAACGCTGCCGAAAGGCCTCAGCGGAAAGACGATACTTTCTAAGGAGGCTTGTTTTGATCTTTTCATAGTCCTCCGCTTTGTCTTTCGTGAGCCTTGCGACCACGTCTGCCACCTGGCAAGCGTTAAGAGGCGCTGCGGCCAGGTTTGCCTAGCGAACCCGACCTTTTCGCAAGTGCGCTCGAAGTTCACCAGGAACAAACCAACGTCCTCTCCGTTTTTAAAACGCTGCTTTAGGTTATTCATCTTAAATGATTTGCCTTCTCCTGTGCTGGATGCCGGGCTCCCTTCCCGATCACCCCTTGACTTTACTAGCTCGAGTTCAAGTCTCTTCATCTCGAGCTCCTGCCTCTTGGCGTTTCAATTCCGCCTCTTGCGACTTGAGTCTGTCGCTCTGCTCCTGCTCTTGTCGTTTCAAAACCGCCTCTTGCGACTCGAGTCGGTCGCTCCGCTCCTGTTCCTCTAGTTCCCTTTTCTCTTTGTCTATTCTCTGCACTTCATCCCAACACTCGGATAACTCGGCCTCATCTGTACCTAAGTCGAGAATAGCCTTGATAATGAGCGCCTTTCTTTTTAATCCCCTGATATCCACACCTAACTCCTCGCAGATACGTATCAATTCTGTCTTACGCAGGGAATTGAGGTCCATGATCGTTCCGAGAACTGGCTTAATCCCAAAAATACTATTATGACGTTTAACAAACATACTTCGGCAAACCTCACTCATGAGGGCCCTCACTCACCCTCATCTTCACAGGTGAGGTGAGGGTGAGTGAGTTTCTTAACTTGGAAAATTCATGAGTGTGAAAGTGAGTGAGGGCCGTGAGGTCCCTGAGGACCGTCAGTGCGTGAGGGCCGTGAGGGCGGTGAGTGCGTGAGGGGTGTGAGGGCCATGAGTGCGTGAGGGGCGTGAGAGCAGTGAGTGGCGTGAGGGCCATGAGTGCGTGAGAGGTGTGAGGGCGGTGAGTGGGTGAGGGTGTGAGAGCCATGACTGCGTGAGTGGCGTGAGGGCGGTAAGTGGCGTGAGGGCCATGAGTGCGTGAGGGGTGGGAGAGCGGTGAGTGTGTGAGGGGTGTGAGGGCCATGAGTGCGTGAGGGCCGTGAGGGCGGTGAGTGTGTGAGTGGCATGAGTGCGTAAGGGGCGTGAGGAGTGTGAGGGCCGTGAGGGCAATGAGTGCGTGAAAGGTGTGAGGGCCATGAGTGCGGTGAGGCCCCCTTCAGACGGAGCAAGTTTCTCGGCAATTTGGTGTTGGTGGCGGGTTGTTCCCTAGCTTTCTCTAGATCGACACGAATTGCTGAGATCGGGTCCGGCTCGAAACAAGCGAGCAACTGGGAGCAATTTGAAGACGTTTGAACCGGCTGTATCCAAACAGGGACGCGATATTTTCACGTGACACCTCGTGCAGGTGATGATGACAACAAAAGCATTGGTTCTGGTTTGAGATTGATCGTTTTTGGAAATAGACCGTTTCAGAAAGATGCATTAGTATTCTCAACGGGATTATAAGCATAAAAACACGTTTATAGCGCGTAATGGTGTGTCCAAATAGTGCAAGAAAAACAAGATTCCATGATGATGTAGGCAAATTGCATCAATTGGTTGCTACTGGTGAACGCGGGCGGCCCGTGTTGTTGGCGTTGCGACGTCAAGTTTCTGGGCGAAATTGTTCCATCTGAAGCGGGCCTGAGTGGCGTGAGGGCCATGAGTGCGTAGGGGCGTGAGGGATGTGAGGGCCGTGAGGGCGGTGAGCGCGTGAGGGGTGTGAGGGCCATGAGTGCGTGAGGGGCGTGAGAACGGTGAGTGGTGTGAGGGCCATGAGGGCCGTGAGTGCGGTGAGTGGCCTGAAGGCTATGAGTGCGTGAGGGCCGTGAGGGCGGCGAGGGCGTGAGGGCCATGAGTAAGTGAGGGGCATGAGGGCGTTGAGTGGCGTGAGGATTATGAGTGCGTTAGGGGCCTGAGGGCGATGAGGGCCATGAGTGCGTGAGGGCGGTGAGTGTGTGAGTGCCATGAGGGCCGTGAGGTTCAGTGAGGGTGAGTGAACCCTGTTGGAAAATTTCGACGATGGAAAGATGCCCGAAAAGGCCCATACAAGCGTAACCGTAATATGGGACATCCTATACAAGCGAATCGGCGGATCCAGTATAGTGGAATAAGGCGGAACGATACAGGTAGGTGGAACCATACAAGCGTGTCGTATTATGGGACATCCTATACCAGCGTAGTGGAATATGGCGGAACCATACATGCATAACGTAATATGGGACAACCTATACCAGCGAAAAGGCGATACCAGCACGGTGGAGCCATATGGCTCCAACATGCTGGTTTCACCTTTTCACTGTTGTACAGGGCTATTTAGTTTTAAGCTTTACATATATGTTTAGAAAGGTCGTGAAAGCTAAATTAATGCGGTTTGTGCAGGCGAGTTATACGGCCAGGCGTACGTAGTATAGGGACCTAGTCGTAACAATCAGTCAGATAATTAAATACAATTTGTTAATTAACTTTTAAATTAGTGAAAATGAAAATATGGTTTCAATTAGAAACTTGCTGAGTCATTGAAAACCACAAAATCAACTTTTTTTAGAAGGATATAATGCAGGAGTAGCCTTTTACGCGTTCTGTAAAAACGCTTTATTTGGACGACTTTCTAGGTTTCAGTTTCTTATCAGAGCTCATCTCTGCACCCAAGGCCCTGTTCCCCCTTAGACACGCAACGCACGTGCGCCTTGCTTCCCTCCATCCTACGAGGGAGGCGAGGGGCGGCTTCGCACTGTGGCCACCGGGCAGCAGGACCGCAGGTGCAAAGATGCGCTCTGGTAAGAAACCAAAGTCTGGAAACGCGTCCAAATTGACCATTTTTTTAGAACGCCATAAAATGCTGCTCTTGTTTTATATCTTCACAAATAAAGTTGATTTAGTGTGTTTTAATGATGCTTAGCAAGTTTCTAATTGGAACCATGGGTCTATTTTCACTGATTAAAAATTTCAGGAACATACTATACTTAGAGAGAGGCTGAAGCGGTTTTGTATTTGAGAAAACACTTTTAAATCTTCTTCATATGACCTCCAGATTCTCAAATATCAAAATTATTTGGTAATTTTATGAATCGAGGCTGCATAGAGTCATTTTTAAAGCGCTGTGAAAGCACTTCCCTGGAGAGCGACGTCACAAAAGTGGCTTTCGAAATCTTTGCTCATGCATCTTCAGCACCTATCAAAGCTATGCACGCACGTGCTATTTTTTAAAAGGGCAGAAAAATGTGTCGCGACTGGTGCCAATGCGGGAGAATATACATAGAAAACTTGAGATTGGACGCGCGGCCCTTAAGCGACACGCTTGGCGGCCGAAAGGTCTTCTTACGATGTCACTATTGGTAGGATGTTTTTTTGTTTTCTCACGTTTAGTTATATCTTTGTGGAAAACGAACGGGATATTCAGATTCGCGAGATAAAACTATGCTAGAATGAACCTCCATCTAGTTTTCTGAAAGAAGACTGGCACATCTCTGTAATAAGCTGACTGATCATTACAAATTAGCCTTTTATACTATGCCGCCCTGGCCATATAACTCACGTGCACAGACCGCGTAAATGTAGCTTTTACGGCTTTTTTTAAAAAAATCTGTAAAACATACAAAAAAACACTCTCTAGAATGTCCCCCAATACGATACGATTGTATGGTTCTTTTCCCGCTTGCATTGTTCAAGAAAGACCTGTGTACATCCAGCGTTTCATTGGAATGCTGGATGTCAGCGAGTCTACATCAGTGAGTAGTTTCAAACAAGCATGATGTTTGCACACCAGTAAGCTCTTATCCGAGGCTCACCAGGAGCACTAAGAGCAGAGGCAAAATGTCGGGACGTGGTAAATTTGGTTGCAGGTATTTATTTTTAGAAGAACTGCAAGCAGCAAAGCTTAACTTTGTTCAAAAGAAGATAATTAAAAATTCAATACTGAACAATGGTGTCCCTTGAGCTGTCAGACCAAACTCCCACTCTTGCCACTCAGGAGTTCCCAACTTGTGCGTAGAAGATCAGCACAACCCAGATTTGTGCTGCAAGCGCACCTGCAATATAAAAGTTGAATAAACATGAGATGAAATATGAGACGTTTACAATTCTCTGTAATGTGAAATTAGAGCACAGATGTTGAAGAGGAGGATGGGAGGGTATGACCCCCCACCCCCTAACCCTCCAACTCTTCTGCTCCCTCCCATTTAGCGAAAAATTTCCCTGAATTTAGCGGGAAAATTTGCCCACTAAATTTAGCGGGTTAAGTTTTCCACAAAATTTAGCGCGGAAATTGATGTCACATGACCTCAACACAAATGCAGTTTTCCCGCTAAAAGTAGCGGGGAAAATGACATTGCATGACCGTGTCATGTCATCCATAAAAATTTTAGTTTCTCAGCTAGACATAGCGGAAATATTAACGTCACATGACCGCAACATTAATTCAATTTCCTGCCAAGTTTAGTTGGGCAGTTACGCCGAGGGCGAAGCCGCGAAACGCGGAAACGGGTGCTAAGAGCTGCGCTAAAAAAACTAAATGCATCAGGTGAAATAAGGTTGAAAATTAGAGATAAGAAAAATAGAAGAGAATCTAAGATACCGTTCTCAGATCCTTCCTTTTGTCCGTTCTCAAATGTTTTGATTTCAAGAAATGTTTATATCTTTATTCATACCCAGAGAACCCCTCCCAGTTTCAGCATGAATGCAATAAATCAATGCAGACTAGACCTTGTAAACTATAATGCACATGAAAATGAATGTTCGCCACATAGCCATGTATGAGTCAGTGGCTCAGATCTCTAAATACATTTGTATTGAGGAACATTCTTGAATAAAACTTCTGGGCTTTGAATTCGACAGTTTGTACTTCCATAAGGAACACTGTATGGCACTGATTTTTTTTGTGACACATCAGAAACAGCACTGTGTCATCCTTGCATACCTAACAAGAATGTGTATTTTTTTTTTAGCATGGCATGTGCTATTTTAATGGTTATACAGCCTCCTTTAACAAAGTTTCCTTTGTAGAGCTTTTTATTGGTTCTTATTTAACTCGAAGGGACACTGACACCCCCCAAAAATATTTTTCATTTTTTGCCAGGCGCTTCATTATGGTGTCGGAGGACTACCAAATTAATATTTTGCAACAGAGTAGCGTATTTTTTTAATAAAGCCAAAAGACGCAACTGCTCGAAACCGAAACCGAAACCCGACGGAGGTCGGAGAAGTGGAGAGAAGAGAGTGGAGTGGCGGAAGTCACGTGGCTACACCCGACCGTGTTTTTTTTTTTTTTTGTCTCTCTTCTTTTTGTAGCAGACGACATGCGGCATACGGGAACTGTTCGCCGTGGGATTCTTTTGCAGTTATGTATGTTCCGTTCGTTGTTCTGTACTCCAAGATGAGTTGTTTTGTACATTGAGGAGTTGGAGATGAGTAGTGAGTGCCCGTGGTGAATTTTGATCGGCTCCGAAAAGAATACACCCAAGATGTTGCGTGAAGAGCTGGCTCACATGTCCTGCGTCCGAAACAGAAGTGGCATTGTGCGACAGAGTTTTCGAAAGATCAACGGGATCGGGACCAATGGCTGGCTGCATTTCCTGTAGACCATTTACGGGCACCTCGGAAAGCGGACGCTACCTGATTTATATGCTCCTTGCATTTTGTGGAAAGTGATTACATTGAGTTCGCAGGTGTCAAAAAGGAAATCCCATACCATTTAATTCAGCGACGTGTCGTCCACAACATTTGTTTCTTATTTTTTTTTATTTCTTCAGTAATAATTGTAAAACAAAAAAAGAAATGTAAACATCAGAAAATATTATTAAAAAAAGTTTCACGGGGGATCGAACCCGGTCCTGCCGCGTGTGAAGCGGACGTCTTACCCACTGAGCTACTGGGGCATGTCGATACTGAGGGGATCTCTTTCCTTAGTAACAATTCAGCCGATAATCTGTAATTTGGAAAGTTTGCTGCCGATTTTTCTCTAGCAAAAGCACTCCAGGGTCGAAGTCGGGATGCACCACGCATTGGCGACATTCTCACCTAGTAAAGAAATCGTACGCGTGCATATTCAACTCGACGTAGACACGTCGCGCTTGACGTTTGCGCGAGCGATGTCTTCAGCCACAAGAAGGGAGTGACGGCTCGGAGACGTCTTCGTGCAAATCGGCTTGGTGGTCGGGCGTGTCGTACGGCATGAATACCAATTCTTTTGAACAGTCCCAAATTTCTCTTTTAAAGGCGGACAAAATTCGCCGGTACCGCGAACGACAGTTCTGAAATAGAGGTCCCACGCCCGTCGTCCGCTGCCATCGCCGTCCCCGCGAGTCCCACGATACGCGAAACGACGCACGCACAGAATGCTTCCGGTTGTCTGTGGAACTTTTTTTTCAATCAACGTATTTGCAGGTTTTTAGAAGCCACAAAAAATGGGTTTCATATTTTTTTCTATTTTTAATATTGAGTGTGTGCCTTCAGTGACCCGCGACTTTGATTAAATTTGGTGGTCGCATCGATACCTTAGAAAACGGCCCGTGACCGCGGAAAAAAGAGTGAGCGAGACTCGAACCGGCCAGTTCTTGATCGGCGGTTTTCGGGCGGAAAGAAACCGAATTTCGAGCCGCAAATTCTGTTCTGGGTAGTTGAGCTCTCATATGTCACGTACAACTAAAAACCTCGGCGAGCATAAATACCCTGTCAGTGTCCCTTTAACTCGCACGACAGATTCGGGACCTTGAATTCTCACTCGGCATCAACAGTTTTATATATTAATGTAATAGTGAAAGACAAGATTAATGGTCTTAAGTATGGCTCAACAAGCACAGATGTTGAGAAAAGTACTGAAGAAAACTCAAATGTCAAAATAAAAATAAGCTGGAATGTGGATACAATTAAGGACATGGTCATAAATACAGTAGCAGATTCAATGTGAAGAATACGTGTTAGACGCACACTCAAAGAAACCTGTTGCATCTATATTCATGCAAATTACTTCGCAGAACCCAGCGCTGCAGTCTCGGGTGCGAGTTCGCTGAATGAGTCCACTGAAAATGAGTGCAGACGGAAAATCAGTTTGATCTGCGACAATGAGCATTACATAGGCAAGTGACATGTCATTGTTACTGTTACAGTGCCGAATGTTTCAAACTGCCAGTCGCATCATTCTGCGAGTTCCATCCGTATATTACAGGGTTTGGCTCTCTCCAATTCTTCGCGAGAAAAATTATGAACTGGAAATGTCTAGCGTAGTTCTAGAAAAACTACTTCCAGAATCCTAACTCAGCATCGTAAAGAATATAAAAAGTTTCTAGAGATAAGGTTAGTGCAGGAGTTGAATAAACTAAATACTTAGTTTTGTGAAACCATCTTGCCGTAGTAAACGTATAAAGTTCCCCTAGGTAGAGCTAGTCATTACGGATGATTGTGCCCATTGCATACCATAAAAATTTAATTTGCGACCTACAATATTTACAGACTCAACTAACTCTGAATAAGTGGAACACTTGGCACTAAAGATTGGTCTCACCATGACTGTCTGCAAACATCCACATAATAATTTCCATAAACCTATGCATTTCAAGAAAATATTTGGAGCGAGCTGTTTAAACTGCCATAGCACTTCTTAACACTAATAGAAAGCCTGTAGTGGGCCACAGCGTAAGCAGTTTTTACTTCATTATGAAGGGCAATAACAAATATGTGAAGCTTAAAACTAGGCCTGCACTGAATTGCTTTCTTAAGTTGAACGTGCTATGCTCGGTTCAATATATTATCTTTGCAGAGCTGACAATGTGCAAGTTCCCATTTTTTTTATACTTCACATCTCCCGACTGCTGGGTGGGGTAGGTACATAAGATTAATGACACCAACGTAACACAATGATTATTTTAAGAATTTGTTTGGGTATGGCACTAGCGAAGCCATCTGCGGGAAGTTATTTCTGTGACTCCGTCGAACCTACATCCGTGGGCTTTAAGTTCACATGTGAATCATGTCTGCAGACGCCTTTTTGTAATTGGAACTCCATCCAACCTGAGATTTGAATGTTTTTTGCATTTTAGGCTTAGTAGTGCTTTTGCTGTTTCACTTAAGAATAGGTAAGAATGCTTATTTCGAGTAGCATACCTAACACTTGGTGGCATGAAGACTCCCTTGTCGTGATGCTAACCGAAAGTCACAGGCAGGGAGACACTGTGATGCTCTTGTTGCTGGGATTACCTCCCCCATGGTCCTGGCCGGACCACAGAAGAAGATTGAGTCCAAGCTTGTGGCCACTGGGATCTCCAGATCTTGAGGCAACCAAGTAGCTGGAAATAAAAACAAATCACAATCAAGTACTTGGCAGAGCTACATTAGAATGGCTAGCATATTCTTTCATGATCAGCACATAGATCCTTTTGTTTTTATACTTTGTACTTGTACCTATTAAAAAACTGCTCCTTCACAGCCACAGTCATAGACACACCCCAGGACAAGGCCACACAGGCCTTGAAATGATGGGTACCGAATTAAGGCGAATGATCAAATGCATTCATTTAACCCTCTTTCACCCCAACCTGGGAGATTTCTGTCAAATATTCACATTTAAGTCTAAAGACTATAAAAAAAACCTACTACTGCAATGCAGAGCCGTATAGTGGGAGAGTTTAGCCAGTGGGTGTGGTGACAAAGGTGCCGGAGAGGAGGAAAGGGAGGAGAGCGCCGAAGGAAAGAGAGAGAAGGCAGCAAAAAGGAGACGACCGCTATTTTGACGCAACGCTGTTGGCGCGGAGCACTGCTGAGGCTATGTGTCGTCTGCTACTGGCTTAATTCATTTTTGCCTTTATAAAAGTTTGCGTTTAAACATGGAGAAACTTCTTTCTTTAGGTTTTTAAGCCACCGAGGAATAACACTATATTATTTTATTGCCAGAGCCTGCCAAATAAAAGCAAAGGGCAGGTGTCTGGATAGAAAGAGTTTAGTTGGCGCACCAAGAGGCTAACCAATAAAAATGGGTACCACTCTGCGCAAAATGCCTAAAAAGCGTGCATCTCTACTTGACACTAACAGCGGCACACACTATCTATTTTACTGACTAAAGGGTACTAGATCATTACTTTCAGCTAACTAGTCAAACTAGATATTCTTGCCAACTTGCTTTTTTAGGAACATTTTTAAATTTACAAGAACTATTAAGACAACGGCTAAAAAAAGCAATAGCAAAACCAACAATCGAATTCGCCTGCTCTCCAGTAGCACGACATCTATAGAAGGCAGACCTGCAGAATGAGCAAGCGGTCTAAAGAAGAGCATGTCCCATGTATAATTTGTTTCCATGCTGCAAAGCAAGTGCTGGAAAGAGGTTTCACGACATTAACAAAATTTCTTGCAATCAGTTGAGAAAAGTTAGAACAGTGAACTTGTCCTTGCCCTTGGCATAACGTTTTAGTGTTGCCCATGAAAACTCAAATAAATTTGTTAAACAATAAACAAATGCATATGCAGTAAGGGCACTCGCCAAGCCTATTCTCCTCAGCTCTGTGCAGGTTAAGCTAAGTTAGAGTATAGAAGTACAAGCTCACTGACAGCATGAGAAAGGCAGGGAGAAGTCTCCGTTGTTCCACCACCAGCCTGTCTGCTACCTTCGATGACGTTTCAGCGCCTCATGAGCCTGGAGCAAGCACATCTGTCCAAAGCAGGGTGAAAAGCACAAGCACGTGCTGGAAAACGCCCAGCCATTCTCTTTTTGTCATCGGCTATTCTACATATTTTAGTATGACATATTTTTAAGTGAGAAAATGTATTGCAAATATGCAGTCCAACTTTGACCATAATACAGAAGTCTGATAAAGATAACAGTTGCCATTCACCATTTTCCAAATAAGTGCTCCCACCTATCGGAACATCTACACATGTGGTGCGTGAGTGGGTTCAGGACTGAGACGCTAGAAAACGAAGCGCTTACAAGGCTTGTCTGGCCCTTCCAACCATGCGGGTACATTCATCGCAAATCCCCGATTTTTAGACAAAATGATTTCGAATGAGCAAATCTTGTCTACGCCCGAGGTAGAACATTGCATTGTGATTCCCCCCTATTGTGCCAACCATCCTTCAACCTGCGGTACCACCTGCAAATGAACTATGTTGTGCTGCGGCACGCGTCCATGCTGCCTGCTGCAGGGAAAACCACTGCTCGTGTTGAAGACGACATCCCACAATCTACAGGCAACAATGTTTAACGAACTAAAACAAAATTGATATCATTCAATAGACAAAGATAGGCTTATAAGGTGTCGACACCATGATTGTTGTTGTTGGTTTTACTCCTGCATACAAACATAAGTGACTTCCTCTTTCCTCCGATGTACAGTAAAACCCCCTTATCTTCGTGGCCCCCATTTCTTCTCGAATCGGTCACAGAGGTCATAATCGCAGCCACTGAATTCTGCAAAGTTAAAGGCCGCGAAAATTAAAGGTTCGCCAACATTAAAGAGTTTACTGTTCTTCCGTGTGTCACATGATGTTAACATTTCAAGGAGGCTGAAGGTATTGGTTTAAGAAAAAAATGACCCATGAAATAAAATGCCATTCTCCAGGTTAGGCACGCGAGGTTTTTTTGCACTACCTATAAGGCGGCAAGTTTGTTTCGGCAGAGCTTTTGGTTAAACGGAGTCACAAAAGTAGCTATACTTGGAGTCAACTATTTTGTGCTGCATTATAAAGCTAGAGTAAATTCCACTGTGCTTCTGCACAGCACTGATTGTTGCGAGAGCATATGTGGTTTAGTGTTGCATCCCATTTGCATGATCTAGAGAAACTAGCGCTGACAGAGTTCGAGCACTCAAAAAAAAAAAAAAACAACAGCCGACTGTGGAAACATTGAGAGATGCACACATGCGAACTGCGCATTTCTTGAAAGTGGATTCGAGCAAAGGCAAAGACAATATGTATACTTACGGCGGCCATACTTGCCTTTCTTAAGCATGACCACTTTTCCCTCGGTAGCACCATCCAGTAAGCACCAGCAACACTCCCATGAGACGCCGCCAACTCATGGATTGAATGACGACCCACCTGAGGTCTTGGAAGGAGATCCGGACCACTGCTTTAGGCCAGATGTTGTATCTGGAGGGGGCAGGGACTAAAAGTAAAAATTAACAAATTTACCTGAAGCGCTACATTCCTAGAGCATAAACTCTAGGATAGCAGTATATATATATATTTTTTTTTGAGGTCAGTGATGCATTTTAATTAAACACAAATGGTTGGTTTATATGATGAACCAGCAGCCCCTATTTTCCTGAAGTGTAACGGAGTGTCTAACGTTACGTCCGACGGAACCCGAAATAAAAATTAAAGTTACGCCCAACGTAACTGTCAAGCATTCAAGTTGCGTCCGACGTAACCCAAAATAAAAATTAAAGTTACCGTAAATACTCGAAAATAGGCCGAACCCTATTTACTGGATCCACCGAGAATTAAAAAAAAAATTCAAATATAGGTCGACCTTTTTTTTATTTTTAAGAACAGGGGAAATTTTGGGCAAAGGAAACAAACCTTTATTTACATCACTCTCAGCTAAATCACGGGGCGATGCCAAAAACTTAATCACCGTCAGAACTTCTGGACATGTCATCGTCGTCCGAAGCTTCGTCAGCTGTGTAGACATCCTCGCAAATTCGCAGCAATACTTCACTGACACCGTTGTAAAATGACGACAAGAAACGAAAAAAGGTGCGAAGCGACGGAAGACAAACTACAAAGACGCAAGCAAAGCCGCCGTGTCGCCATGAGCAACACGCGAGCCGAGCCGCCTCAAGCAACTAACAAAAGTAATTTTTTTTTTTGTGCGCGTTTGCGAGGATGGAGGGTAAAGTGCATGGCGCATCGCGTTCCTCTCCTTCCCGGTTGCCCAGCAAGGGGAACGCTAGAGGCGCGATGTCGAAATCCGACGCCCGAGGGGTGCGCGCGATAGCGGCACCGGCCACCGCGGGCGGCGAGCCATTTCGGTTACCAAAAGCTTTTTGAAACAAGAAGCGGCGCGGCTCTACGGCAACGCCGGCTCGGTTACTCGATAGCTTCATGCCTCCGGTAGGGTCGCAAAATTTGGTCGCGAATGTAGGTGTCAAAATTCCTTAATCACAATTTCAAAAAAAAAAAAAAGGTCGACTTATATTCGAATAAACACGGTAGTCAGCCGCGCGACGAGAGACACATTATGAAAACGATTGGTGCGAGCGACCAAGGCGATGAGCGACGTTTTCTAGAAGCCCAAGAACCGAGCGGCGCAAGGAGCGAGAGTGAGAAATCTTCGTCGCTCGGAGCCGGCACTCGTAGCTTCTCGCCGTCGCTCGTCTCGTTGATCGCTATATTGCTTACATGCCGTTCAGAAAGGCGCTCTAAGTGCTTACCATTGCATTGGGACCAGCCTCGCATCCAACCGTAACCAGTCTTGACTTTTTTTTTTTTAGCCGCCCAGGTAGAAGTTAACATCGTACATACAGTTTTCAAGCATGGCTCCTCGTTCATTGCTCGATTTACATTTTCGGCAAATGACCGCAATGAAGCACAATTATTCTAGTTCAAAATTGTCACGAACACTTGGCACGCATGCTTATACTGTAGCGCACCTAACGTAATTTAAAAGTAGAACGAAAACGCGACGAGATTCGCTTACCGCTTCACGGATCCTAGATCTAACGGCCGTACTTGGAAGTCGCCTGCGGTCCGGCGATCGGACGAGTCGAGCCGGCCTGACGCAGGCTGACCACGCCAGGTTGAACTATGAGAGGCGCCGTCCAGTTGAGAGCCAGAGACGCAGTAGAAACGGACCGTAAAACATCTGTCCCGTAACCGTAAACGAGCCAACGACCCCCCACACCACTCTATCTTCGCCATTGTTCGCCATCTCCGCGACGACCGGAAGTGGAAGCCGCGAAGTTAGAAAAGCCGCTGCAGCGGAAGCCACTGGGCGGAAGCTTTACGTTTCGGTTTCGCTTTCCTCCAACGCCGGCTACGGTCGCTACGACTGCTGGCTGGTGTGTTTGTGGCTGGTTGCGACGACGTGAGGGGCCACGAAAAGACGCCAAGTTGGCCGAGTACGAGTCACGGCCCACGATACGAGCAACGGGCCGTTTGCCGCTGTCGACCGGTGATGCGGTAACCGCGGCTTGGTGTCACGATCGGTTTGTTGCCGTGCACGTTGACTCAAAGCTCGAAGTTATGCAGTTCCGTTCCGGCACCAGCCGCACCACGTTTTCCGGTGCATCGCACGTGGAGGCCTTTCGACGCATTCAGTGAACGTAAAGATCGTGCCCGCTGTCTTCGGTGCTGTGGAAGAAGTTGGGAGACGGAAGGCGTTTAGGACTCCAGGCCGGGCCGCCGGTTCACTCTGAACGAGAGACGACGTGTGTGTGCACGCTTTGAAAAAGCCTCCGCGTTTCGCCGCGCTAGACCTCGCCGATCGCGACCGGACCAACCGGACCCCGAGTCCGAGAGGCTCTTGCGGAGCCAGGAACTGCACCGAGGTAGGAGCTGCTCGTTCTGCGCTACCATGCAGTGCTCTACAGTGCTCGGTGCTCTCGGTGTCATTCGTGCTTGCACCGAAGCCTTTGTGACCCCTTCGGACGCGCAAGTCGTACTTCACAAAGGTTTGGACGGGGCCGCCCTCACCGAGCAGCTCCGCTATATTCTGCTTACTTATGATCGAAATAAAAGCTTGCGTTTGTTGTCGGGAAAAAAATTGCGGGACCGCTCTCCGCGCCGCCGACGAGGTTGGCCGCCGCCATGTTCTCAGCTGTTCACTCGCTCCCGCAGCGAGCGCCTTCCGATAATCCTCCCCGTTCCAAAATGCGATGCGCTTTGCGCATTATGCCGTTTACATGACCGCATATTGAATGCGGCAACTGGATTCAATGCGACTAAGTCGCATTCGTGTAAACGTGGCTTATGTTCTTTTTCGACAAGTATGGTGTATGTAACGATAGCGGTGGTGAACGATGGACGTTTTTGTTAGAAGATGCGGTAGTCTTTCTGCATGTATGATTGGTTATACCGGTGGTCCTGTGGTATAAGCGTTTTGGTGGAAAGATGGCGGTCGCCTACGTCATCGGACGCAAAATCATACCAGCCACTCCGAATCATATCGGCAAGCAAAGTGGCTGCCAGTATAGACAGACCCGGAGCCATAGCGGTGCCGGTATTTCCAGTTATGCAGAACGCCAAACCAAACTAGCTGCATTCGTAACACAAAGAAATAATGTGGTGTCATACCAGAACTGTACAAGCAGCAGGTTTGTTTCTTGTACGTTTTTCCAATAGGGATGCCAACGTGAAGTCCAGTGTTTCTTCCTTAACTCTGCAGTAAACACTAGTTGATTGATTGATTGAGCTTTAGTAAGGTACGTTGTTGGGCTAGTTGGTTCATCTTAGTAAAACATATAAAATAGCGCAACAGAAACAAGGACAAGAAGTCCTGTCCTGTTACTTCTTGTCCTTGTTTCTGTTGCGCTATTTTATATGTTTTACTATGATTGAGCTTTATTTTTGCTGGTCGTAATTTGAGACAGATGCCAATCGGCCACTTCCGCGAATGGGGCGAACATCCGTGGCCCTTCTAAATATCGCGCTTCGAACGTACCTCGAGGAGTCCGACGCCTTGATTGTCGCCATTTCAGCAGTTCTATAAACCACTTCTATAATCCTAAATAATACTAATGGCGCGCCTAAATTATATTTAATTATGCTTAGAGCGTACTTCGAGTAGGCTAGTAGTTATATGATCTAAATATACTTGGCAAGTATACTTGGATCATGGAACGGCTCCCGCATGCCACATACTACTACTCTACTTTTTGGAATATTCTATTACACCCCCTGCCATACAGTACACTACAAGTGTATGTCGAGTATACTTTTATTCCGCTCTTTTTCACTAGGGGGATGACGGTGAGACAGAAAACGACTACGTCACATAAGTATATCAGCACAACATCAGACGCTCCAGTTTTTGAATTGTGATGGAAAGGCCGATGGCTATTTCAAAACTTGTTGCATTTTCACGCATTGTTTCAAATGAGTTAGACTTCAAGAATGGCTTCATTTTAAGTTGCAATTGCAATATCGGTCATTAAACTAATAAAAAAATATCAAATTTTGGTTAATTAGTCATAAATAAAAATAAAATAAAATAAAAATAAATAAATAGAAAATATACTGTGGCGTTTATCAATTCATCTGATGTACGCTGACCCCACTTATATACACTGAAGACGACATACAGATATCTATCGCTTCCCTTTTTTCCAAATTATTCTGTTAAAAATAAGGATCTTCACCCTTGTCCGAATAACTGAGCACCCTTCCAACACCCTTCCAGCGCTCAGCACCCCTCACAATGTATCGGAAGGGTGCTCGCGCCAAAGCACCCTCGCGCTCCTCATGAGGGGTGCTAACCCTACGAAAAAAAGGGTGCTGGACGGCTAAGTGAAGGATGCAAACCCCTTGCAGCACCCCTAAAGGGTGCTGTAGCACCCTTAAAGGGTGTAAAAAAGTTAAGTGTGTAGGAAAAAAGTTTAACTGCAAAAATATGTTTTCTGGTGACCTCTTAAGTAGAAGTATTCAGAAAAAAAAACCTGCCTTAACCATATTCACGAAACAAAGGCGACCGTTTCTACTCACCGGACACTGAACACCGTACGGTATGTTATTTCGGAGGATGACCTGATGAACTGTCCCATGGAAGAAATTCTTGAAGGTATGCATGGCCAGGCCGTTACGCTGCCAAACGTATCACCATCCGAAGGGATGGAAAGGAAATCCCCACAAAGCACATCATTCTCACCTTTCAACTAAATAGCGTACCCTACTCTGTTAAGGCAGGATATTTACATTGCAGGTTCCACCCTCATGTGCCAAACCCTAACTGCTGCTTCCGTTGCCAGCGGTCTGGGAACGGCAGGCTTTCCTGCCGTGGTCATGAGACATATGCTAAATGTGGGCGCAGGGAGTACACCGCTGATGATTGCCACGAAAATCCCAGGTGTGTTAACTTCAATGAGATTCACCCGGCGTATTCTAGATCTTGTGATCATTTCAAGAAAGAAAATCAAATTCTAACCCTGAAAGTGACAGAGGCTATTTCGTATTTCCTAACCCGAAGCGAAGCGACGCCTCTCTGGGTTTCGGAGGGGCTGGTTTGTCGAGGCCGTGCGCAGGGGACCTGCACCCCTTACGGCAACTGTGGGAACGCAAGTGTCCTTCTCGGAGTTTGCGCAATCAATTAAGTCCCCAGGCCCCAGGTTCAGACTCCAACTCCCTGGGCGTTCCATCTCAGCTGCACAGGCAGCTGCTGCACCGAGCCATAGTAAACGCTCTGGTGCACCAACAAAGGAGATGGAGGCCACCCCGTCGCACACAGAAAGTACCTCCTCTCAGGGTTGGTCGCAGAACCCACTAAAGAAAAGTGGATATGCACCCAGCCGTACAAAAGGCTTGGAGGCATCAGTAGAGGAGATGGAGGTTACCCCGTCACAGACGGAGGGTGGCTCCTCTCAAGGGGGGCCTCAAAATCCACCTTGAAGAAGTGATCCAAAAAAGACAATAACCAGAATCACAGGCCCATAATTCACAATCCTCTCGTTGTTTTTTGTTTTTTTTATGGCCAGGGGCCTCATCCTTTACAAAAATGAACAATGAGTTTAAATTGAGCTTCTAATGTGTTTTTATAGAGTCAAATGAAACTCATAAGAAACTCATCGTTAAACGAGTTTTATCATTATCCACTCCATATCTATTCTTTTGAGTTTACTCATTACAAATTCAAGTGAGGTTTATCGTTGCCCAATCAATATCAATTCTTTTGAGTTTACTCATTACAAATGCAAGTGAGGTTTATCGTTACCCAATCAATGGCGATTCTTTTGTGTTTACTCATTACACATTGAAATGAGTGTTATCAAAAAAAAATCAATAAATCTACTCCCTACTGCATTGCACCCGAAGCGAATAGCGCGTCGGTGCTAGTTCTGATATACAGATTTATTTTCTGTGCTTAAAATAATAACTGTATTCACCCTCTTTTACTTTTAGAGGCTTATTCAAACGATGTATGTCTTCAACGCGCCACAGTTTAGCGAAACCAAGATTTCGCAAAATCGGCCTGTTCACACGTGGAATTTGACGCGCGAAACCTGTGACGTATTGACTCACGAGAATTTCGCCAAACCTTGTCTGCACCGGGAATATTAAGCGTATCGCATCAAAATGATATGAAGTACGCACAGTGTGAAGAGACAGCCTGTTTTATTAATGCCACTCAATGAATTTCGTCAGATTCGGCTCAACGGGTTTACTAGTTCTGCCAAACCCGGGAAAACCGGGAGATGATCTCGAAACATTTCGGACATTTTTGCACCGCTAATAAAGAACGTTATCCCCAGTCACCATGTTTATATACAGTGCTTGCACCCGCCGCGACTGTTGAGGAATCTGCACCGCGCCCCCAATCCGTACGTAGGCGCCGTTAACACATCTGCAACCGAGCAGGACCAAGACTCGTCGCCCGTATGTCGCTCGACATGTTTGTTTTGTTTTCTTTCAGCTTCGGCTCGGATACGGAATCGGCCAAAGATCAGACTCCTCCAAAAGCTCGCTCCTCCTCGAAGGTCAGACGTCATAGCGAAGTCGAGCGGCCATTGGCAGCGTCCGCGTTTCTCCTTCGGGAGATTGACGGGCGTCGGTGAGGTTTCAGCGAAAAATTGCTCCAGAAGCGAGAAACACGCGCCACTTTTTTTCAAAGGCGCGCCACTTTTTCGGTTGCGTTCAGACGGGGAATCTGTTTTCCGAAACCTAGTTTCGCGACACAAGATTCGCCAACACGATGCATCATGTGAACAGATCTATTTACGGCGCCCCTCTATCGCGATTTGGTCAGTTTTGGTTTCAGTATTGTAACTTTTACTGGTTTCGGTTTCATATTTTAAGGATCGCGTCTTCGACGCCCCGTCGGTAACGACACCAGTTCTTTGTATTTTTCTTTTTCCGGCATAGTTTCGCCATTTTTGCGACCGTTGGGTGTTTCGCCGTTTCGCGGTATGGAAATGTCTTTAGAAATGGAAATGTGCTAATTTAATCAAGTTTATCTATCTGTGAAGTTTTCTCTTGTGATGATTATGTTCAAGAAGAGCGCGGAAGGCCGACGGCGCAACAGAACGAGCAACTCAACGCAGTTGGTAAGTGTACTTCTTTGTTTGCATTGTACGCGTTGAACGAGAAGTTAACATTATAGAGTTTTAGAATAATCTCGTGGCTGCTGTGCATGCGCAGACCCAAAACAAGCTTCGGACTCGAGCTTTGGGGCCCGTTATTTATCGATAATAGCGTGGGTACCGCAAAAGGCGGCGTACCGCAAAAGGCGGCGCCCACGACATCTCCGTTGAATGCGTCTTCGACGCCGTCGCCCGCTCGGGAACTGCGTGAGTCGCACTCGGCGACCGCGGTCGGTATGGTCGACGCGTATTGAAAACGCCACGGATCGCTGGATTCACAGCTCAAAGCTATCGAGGCGCGTGTACTTACGATCGCGGCAGACATGTAAGCATGCCTGGGTAGTGGATCGTCTGGGCTTTGTAAGTTCAACAGAGCAGCTTCGCAGCGACAAAAACAAAACATGCGGCATTGAGTGTAAAAAAAACTACAAAAATGTTACTCTGGACAAAAAGCTTGTTTAATTTTCAAAATAAAACGTTCTAACTTTCAAATAAAAGCTGCCGCGACATCTTGGTGGCGTTTTAAGCGCGAGATGCTTGCGTTTGGGGGGGTCCCCTTCAGAGAAACGCTATTCTAAAACTCTTAGCCGCAATCCTCGCTATTTTGCCGTCCGTAACGCGCGGTAAAGTAGCGCCCGATATTCTAAAACTCCCTATTTTCTCGTAAAGCTAGAATGTTTTTTTCTTCTTTTTTTTATCTAGTTGGGTTTGCTTTATCTGTCCTAATGTTTGGATCTATGTGTAGCGTAATGAAAAGTTGCCACTCATTCTGTGTATGGTCCGAGAAAGTGTAGCTCATGTCAACAGAGCACGTATTGAATTCCTAATGCTACTTTCAGTCCGTTGCTTTAGGAAATGTCTTATTGGTCTAGCAGTGTACTGATGTCTTTCAACTATAAATTGATTACATTGATAATACTTCATTACATTTCCGAAGTTAGACTTCCTTGGAATTCGGTTCATGCAGAGACAATATTCCTTTTCAGTCAAAATGGTTGAAGGGGATATCCATCTTTTGTTTTGAAGTTATTGAAGTGGACTAAATTGTACTGTTAGGACAAACTTCGGTCCCCTGGCTTTCTAGAATTGAACTGGGTTTACATTTGTCGATTAGAACTTTTGATAAAGCAGTTGTTCCTTTTGCCTCTTTTTTTTCTCTTTCATTTTGCAATTGTGATGTGATCAAGCCGAGGGCCGCAGTTATTCCCAAATGAAGCAGCAGCAGTGTGTTCCCAGCTTGCGTCAATTCGATTGATTTCAAGGCATGCCACGAAATGAATGCCCCTGTTCATACACCGTTGGAATTGGGACTGACTTCAAAATGCAGTTCGACACAGTGTTTAAGCGGTATAAGACATGTGTTGAATGACCTATGCGGTTGTCACAGGTTCGTGGTTGGTCAACCCGAAACGCTTGTCTTCCTCTTCCCATTGGTTTGAAGCTCGGCCGGCATTATACTTTTTCATACTTAGCGTGCAACGCTGTCAAAGCTACTGGCGCGAGTGCGTGGCTTCATCTACGGTTTTGTTTGTGCGAGAAGGCGTGCAAATGATCAACAAGACCAAGCCCCACGCTCGCGCCAGTAGCTTTGACAGCGTTGCACCTTAAGAAAAGGAGTATAGTCTCATCCGAGCTCAAGCCTTTGGCGCTCAGGTAAACATGTGCGAGGATTGTAATTGACCTTGCCCCCAAATTACCTATAAACAGACCAAAATGACAAAAAAGACAAAATTTGTGACAGCGGTGTTCGAGAGAAACTGCAGACGTTTAATTACCCTGCCTGAAACTTTGCAAACATTTCAGTGTGGTTGCACCTGTGTGGGCGAGGTAAATCCAATATGAAAAGACCCTGAAGTGACGCCTCCAGGATGCCGAAAATAATTATGGTAAGTTAGAAATTAACCCACTAGTATACTTCCTAAATATTTGGGCCGGGTTTCGATTAAAAAATTTTAACCCAGTTAATTTGTCACAAATTTTCAGGTATAATATGTTCAAAAGAATGGAACTGCAGATGTTCCAAACTGGCTGAGGTAAATCAGCCTTGCAGTGCACCAAGGTTTACTCTGAACATACTTTTGTGTATTGTCCACGAGGTGTAGCTCTTGCATTGAAGTTTTATGTTGTAGTTTCTTCAATGTTTGAACTTTCAGCGTGCCAGCTGGGTAGTGTGTAAATGTTTTTTTTTTTTATAGCGCAAGCAATATCTTAATCGTGGTGGCAGAAAGTTTCGGCTAGCAGTTGACATAGCTGGACAACGGTGTGCATGCTTGCTTTCTCTGAAGCGGCCAATGAAGCGAAATAACAGCATGTGCGGATTGTTCATGCATTTAATTTTTTGTTTGTTGTTCGTTTCAGACCACATGTGCTCCCAGTACAAGGGGGTGGCCCTCCAGGCGCTGACGACCAGCATGTCATCTCTGCTGTGCTGTCGAGGGAAATTTAAAGGGTAATTATTGCAGCTGGGTGATTTCAGATAAGATCGACCAAAGAATGGCTAGTCGACATTTTCAAATCAACTGATGTTTTTATATCTTATTGTCTAGTGTCTGGTATGACCGAATCCAAACTTAGTTTTGACTAGAAAAAATACTTGGGGACAGGAAAAATCGTAAGGCATGAGGTGGTGGACAGTTGCATTAACGCGCACTGATGGAGGGGGCCCGTTTGAGAGTGAATAACTAAAGCGATAACATTAGGAGAACTCTAATACGTTTTAGTCACAAACTATGGGTATAGCTTGCTTGTAACATAAAGTAATCATATTTATTTAAAATTTATTTATTTTTCTAAAAATTGACAAACATGCTTGCTCGAACGACAAATGGCAAACTTTGGAGGTCTGTATCTCATGAAATAATTTAATCATTATGATATAATTTGTAGATATTATTCTACTAAAATATAGCTAATATTTAAAAAATAACTAAGGTATTTGTGTGATACAATAGTTAGGATATATTTAGTCAAACATGGAAAAAAAATCAAACAAAGAACAATTCCGATGCGAATAAAAAAAAAAAAACACCAACCTCGATTTTTTTAAAATTTAGGTAACCTGTTATACTCTATTTTGGCATTCATTTCCATTAAAAACATGTTGCATCATTTTATTGAGAAAGAAGATACAACTCCCCAAAGTAGGGTCCTTTTACAAAGCCTACACTTAGCAGTGTTTTATACAAGAACTGACTCTGAGTTCCAGTTTCATGAAACCAACACACATCTTTTATATATTTTTATTCAGATGAGGCCAATGATAACTAAAGAAATCGTTCACACACTTAAATTAAGGAGAAACTACTATGTACAAAGAGTTATCATATTACGGACTAGTGATCCGAGAAAAGATCATGCAGCCATCGGCCACTAGTAACTTTGTTTACTTTATTCTCCTGCGACACTTTATGCTATTCCCTCTTCCGCTCTACCTTCATCTCTCTCTCTCTCTCTCTCTCTCTCTCTCATATATATCCCTGATATATATCCAGAACAAAAACATGTTCAAGCATTCCCTTTCTGCGTGGTAGTGTTCTGTGGCTAGCAAAAATCATTTCCTCGCTAAGCTCACGATTATGGCAAAATAGTTGCCGGAAACCGCAGACGACACTCGTCGCTAGTTCTGGCAAAACGGCCGATACAATCTTTTTTTCGCATTTCCCCGCTCGCTGTCAAGGACAAGGGGGTTCGCTTCAACCAGCAAAACATGGCCGCCGACGCCTGTTTACTGAGCAGTCATGCCTGTCGCCATCTCACTCGCTGGCGTCACGGGCGATAATATCAGGCACAAAGGGGCACACCAACCGGCAGCATTATCCCCAAATACTCGAGCCTCGCGTAAATACATAAAGTGTAAACGCTGTCGCCATGCTATCGTAGTAAGCCCCCCCCCCCTCCCCCAACGGGGGACTGCAGTACGCGACGGCGTACTAACACAACGGCGACGATATCGACATCGCGGGCTCCGAATTTTCCCATAGTTCTACTCCACGGGCATTTCTCGAAACGCTTGATATTGTGTACGCCCGCCTGGAAGGATTTCAGGCGCGTAGTTAAGATAAGGCGGTTCTCCGCGGCAAAAGAAAGCAATTTCACAAAAGCTTAAAAGCGGCGGCGACGCGTGTGCGGTGAACGCTTGTAGTTTTGGTGTAGACAGGGTGTGTGTGTTCTCGTTGTTGACACCAGCCGGCGATAAGGCACTGCAGGCGGTAGCTCAGTACAGCAAGGGCTAGTCCGAGTGACCATCAACGTAACCCCACCGCCAACCCCTCGCGAACCGGTCGCCGACATGGCTCAGGCTGTGTCATGAACCACGTGGTAGAAGCTCGGGTGCTTTCATATCAGCGCGTGGAGGGACGACAGTGCGATTCCGGAAAGTCTTTTTCGAAGGCCGCTGACCACAATTTTTTGTCTGGAGACTTTCCCTCTTTCTTCCTTTGACGTGGATCAAGCTTTGCCGACAGCCTCAGTTGTGACCTCTCTTTTCAAATGTACGTTTGCAGTGAGTGAGCTCCTCAGCCTCGGACTTGTCACTTGTGCACCCAGTAGTTCTTTCACTTGGCAATTATATGCCATCAGTTGGGGTTTAATTTCTATTATTTATGTATACATTATGAAGACGTCCTGGAGCTCCGAACGAGTGTTTTGTGTAGATTACTTTTGCAAACACAAAAAGACTATACCAAAGCAGCGGAATTTTCGAGTGTTGGCGAGTTGGACCTAAACTCGTTCGAAGCAAATTCTTCCGCCTGACTGTTCCACCGAAGTGAGTGCGACGGACTACCTGTGCTACCATTGCTTCATGCACATCACTAAGGAGATCTCGATGCGAAGCTCAGAGCAGTGCCCTGACATATTTGTGCCAGCTGAAGAAGCAATTGAAGATCTAAATCGCAGCATACTACCTACAGATGTGTCGCCGCTGAGACAACCAAGCGTCGTAAGAAGTCGGGACAGGCCTGCCTATGTCAAGAGAAAGCAGACAGAACTGGAGCAGGTTGCTGTCAAGAATATACGCTCAAGGCTACGTATTGCGTACGACAGGGACGCACCATCGGGGTCGTCCGAACCAACATGCTCCACATGCACTGAGTGGGTGGACAACTTTCGGCAGGCCTTTGAAACCGCCACCTCTCTCCGGGAACGTTGTCAACTGCTTACACTCCTGCCGTCAACACTGACGAAGAATGAGGTTCAAAAGATGACTCCACAGGCCTCAATGTACCTCATCAGTAAATCCCGAAAACTCAAGGAAAAGCATGGCGTGTGGTATGAGCCGGATCCTTACACGAGGTGCAAGGTGAGCCCTGAGAACCTGTCTGCTGCCCTAGAGTACTTCACGAAAGACGAGCTACAATGTTCGCGCCAAAGTCCCAACCAGAAGGACGTCATCTCTGTTATGCTCAACGGAGAGAAAACGTTCGTGCCAAAGCGCTTCATGACACGCTCAATACGAGAGGCCTTCCGTATATACAAAGACAAGCATCCCGATTCCGACGTTGGGCTAACGAAATTTTATTCGTTGCGCCCTAGATGGGTCCAATGTATTCCACACCAGGAAGTGTGCGTTTGTGTGCGCTGCGCCAATTATTATCTTTGTATTGCCGCTCTAGAGAACGTTACAGGCTCAACATTCAACACTGGTGAAATGAACTCGGCATTTCTGTGCGACCCAGCAACAGAACTGTGCCTTCAAGGAGACTGTGATCACTGCCCAAAAGGCCAGTTTCTTTCACTCCAGGAACTTGATATCCCGGAGGATGAAGAGATTGTGCTTGCAACATGGGAGTCCGGCGACCTTGTGAAAAAAACTTTGGAACCTGAGACTTTCCTAAAAGTCATCCAAGTGACGGTTGGAAGTTGGGTACTTCACAACCATATCCGGCAAACGCAAGGTAAAGCGATCTACGATGAAAAACAGTGCATGCAACGCGGGAGCATTGTCTTTCATTTTGACATTGCTGAAAACTGGACCATCGTGCTTCCTGACGAAGTGCAAGCATATCACTGGAAAAAAAACAAGTTTCGATATTTACATGTGTAGTGACGACAAGAAAATCTACAAACAGCTTTGCCATCATCAGTGAGGACCTGTGTCACGACGCCTCTCACGCTTGCTTGGCTCTAGAAAAAGTGAAGGAGTGGGTTGAAGACAACGTTGCGGTATACTCGTACGTGACGTACGTAAGTGACGGCGCCGCCAGTCATTTCAAGAATCGCTACCAGCTTCACCAATTCGCAAAGGACGATTGCCCACAAGCTCAGTGGTTATTTTCTGCATCTGGACATGGGAAAAATGCATGTGACGGAGTTGGCGGACTCGTGAAGCACCGGGCCACGCTGAACAACCTGGGAGAACGTTCAGTAAGCGCAATTCAGACGGCCAGGACAATGGTGAGCGTCCTATCAAAGAAACTGAAAGGCGTGCATCTTGTATATCTGGACGAAAATGAGGTTGTTCGGTATCGTGAACAAAAAAAAGAAGAGTGGCTGACGGTACGCGCCTTCCCTGGCATTCAGTCTTGGCACGCGTGGCGGCTCAGCAAGTCATCAACAGAAGGGACCTGTGACGTTTATGTAGCACGGACAGTCGGATCTGCTTGGAAGCAACTTTATTAAATGGGTACAGCGAGGAAAACCTTAGCGTAAAGTGCCGAATTTGATTTCCCAAGGACTGCTCATTTTGAATGCAGGGACATCTTATTTATCATATTTTTCTTCACGGGGTATTTAACCTACTGTTTTTGTTGGTGGTTACTAATAATTTTTATCTGATCACTATAAAAAAAAATCCCAAAATGTTACCCTCGAGCAGGATAAAATCTATCGGCTTGCCACGATTCATTCATACACCGAGAGCATCGAAGCTGCTCCAGTTAGGCACTATGGCATCCGTCACCTGCAATTGTTTGTAATCGTAAATACACAGCCAACCTAAATATCTTACTATTATATCTTTGTTTTAAAGTAAAGTTATTTATTTTACTCTAGATGTAAAATATACCGGAAGGTACAACTTCACACTGCATCATCTTTTCTCAAATCATTAGTCTCTAATATGATACCACTTTGCACGCTTATGTAAAATGCTGTATATAGTTTCTCCTCCCTTTTACTGTGTGACCGATCGCTCTTTTTATCAATGACCTCATCTGAATAAATGTATATAAAAGATTTGTGCAAGTTTCATGAAACTGGAACTCAGAGTCACTTCTTGTATAGGACACTGCTAAGTATAGGCTTTGAAAAAGGACCCTACTTTGGGGAGTTGTTTCTTCTTTCACAGTGCAATGATGCAACATGTTTTTAATAGAAATGAATGCCGAAATAGAGTATAACAGGGTACCCAAATTTGCAAAAAATCGAAGGTGGTGTTTTTTTTTTATTCGCATTGGAATTTTTCTTTGTTTGATTTTTTCTCCATGTTTGCCTAAATATATTGTAACTATTGTGTCACTCAAATACCTTATTTATTTTTTCAATAATAGCCATATATTAGTAAAATAATGTCTGCAAGTTATGTAATAATGATTAAATTATTTCATGAGATACAGATTTCCAAAGTTTGCCATTTGTCGTTCGAGCAGGTATGTTTGGCAATTTTTAGAAAACTAAATAAATTTTCAATAAATATGATTACTTTATATTACAAGCAAGTTGTACCCATAGTTTGTTTGTAAAAAGTTTTAAAATTCTCCTAATTTTATTGTTTTAATTATTCACTTTCAAACGTGCCCCCTCCATCAGTGCGCGTTATTGCAACTGTCCACCTCTCCCTGCCTTACGATTTTTCTTGTCTCCAAATTTTTTTTCTGGTCAAAACTAAGTGTGGATTCGTTTATACCCGACACTAGACAATGTCATATAAAAACATCAGTTGATTTAAAAATGTCGACCAGCCACCCTTTGGTCGATCTTATCTGAAATCACCCAGCTGCAGTTTTTTCTATTCTATCCCTGCTACACTTCCTGCGAATTTCTGTGCATACTTGGTCTTTTTGTTTTCATAGTACTGTAAACTTTTGTTATAGTCCGTTGCAACTATAGAATAGCACAAGCCCCTCCCACAATTCCCTTTGCTCGCCATGATTGGCGGTGTCCTCTCGGCTCTCCTCCTCTCTAGTGTTTGCTCATTAAAAAGAGTGAAGGGCTTTGTGGGAGGGCCTTCTGCTATTCTAGAGTGGCAACAGAGTATAATGACCTCAGTTAATTTAACCATTTCGAAGAGTCCTAGCGGGCACCCATGCATTTTTATGGGAAGGACTCTGCATCATATTTTGAACCGAAAAAATGACCCCACAAACGGGAAAGCACGGGCTTACTGCTACAAAATTAACGGAACCAAACTTTGTTATCAAGATCAGACCGGAAAAAGTCGGCTCCTGTCTTAAACGGCGAGTAACAGAAATCCTGTGCTAGTCTCGCCACGTTGGGAAGCTAATGCTATGACCCCCATCTTGATTTCTTTAATGCTTGTTATGGCTGTTTTCACATCTGGTATTTTCACTGTTCTTTGGCCAAAAGTGAGTGGCAGGTCACCATAGGTTTCCAGAAGAAAGTGGTCGCATATGCAGAAATTTCTAGCAAGTTCGTAGCGCAGTGGCACTTCGTCGCAACCGAGGAAAAACTATGGTATTGTTGGTGCAAAACATTAAGCCTCACGACTAGCAGCAACTTAATCATAGATATACTGCACCGTACGGCGTTTATTTGAGCTCTACTCCACTCAAAATATTACAGGGGCACTTAGGTATCCCTTTGTGGATTGAATGCGAAAGCATTGCCATTCCTAAAGGCACTTCCTTTTTTTTTCCTCTATTGTTAGGAATGGCAATGCTTTCGCATTGAATCCATGTATGTATAACTAAGTGCCCCTCTAATATTTGTGTTACGTTACATAATACGGCGTCACACATCATGGTACGTCATGTCGTCACGTGAAGTGGGATGTCATCGAACCGAGGACATATTTTTATGACCATCTTTCGGGCACATCAACGCCGATGCCGTCAAACATGATGAAAAAACAGCCTCAGATAAACAGGGACAAAAAACAGGTAAAGACATGCCATCTTTTGCTGTAATGGGGCAAGCTTCTTTTTGAGGGGAGAGTAATGTCGCATTCCGAAGCGGATAAGATAGCACAGCAGCTAGCATGCCCGGCTCTCACACAGCAGCACCGGGTTCAAATCTCAGCCGTGAAAGCACATTTTATTCTTTCTTTTATTCCTCTGTTAACGTTTGGTACAACTCGGATTTTTCGCTCCATGGACATATAATGCTTTGGCATTAAAAAGGCACATCCAGTCAGGAATGTGCCTTTTCGTGTGGTAGGGTCGTACAGCTGCTCACCACTTTGAAAATCACTACTGAAGTACGAGGGGGCGCTAATGATCACCAAATCAGGTTCACGACATTCATAGGTGAATGACCCTTTTGCGTGCACTGAAGATTTGTGTGGCATTTGGTTTCGTTGATTCATTGGCGCATCTCGCCGTTGATCGCAGTCCTGCACCTTGTTAGCTCTAACAGGCAGGATGGATAGCTCGGCAGACTCGTCGGCTGAATCCTCCGTGTGTAGTTTAGCGTTGCCCTTATACTGCTTCAAGTAGGGATGCATGTGAACAGTGCGCAAAACACATGCCTCTTGCCCATGCTTCTATATTCATTGCTGGTCGCGGCGAAATAGCCAAGTGATGTGCGGCAATATTTGCCCTAAAAAGTTTGTAAGACACCTTGGATAAAAGCTTGGTCTGCTGGGTAAGTTGGTAGTGGACATTCATATTAAAAATAGCGCAAGAGACAGGACAAAAAGACGAAGAAGCACACAGGAATAACGCAAACAGTGCGCAAAACACATGCCTCTTGCCCATGCTTCTATATTCATTGCTGGTCGCGGCGAAATAGCCAAGTGATGTGCGGCAATGTTTGCCCTAAAAAGCACAGGACAAATAGCGTTTGTCCTGTGTGCTTCTTCGTCTTTTTGTCCCGTCTCTTTTGCGCTATTTTTAATATGAACCTTGGATAATGTCGTAATATTTCGGTGTAAGTCACTCAAAAGTTGCGACAAATTTTGTTTTGTTAATACGGATTTCTTCTCGGGTATCGTAAGTTTGCTTTTTGAACTCGGCCTCTGATGTCTCGATCCTCCCAATAATTCAAACTTAGTGTGGCGGATCCAGACCTTTGTTTGTTTTGGGGTGGGCGGAACATTTTTAAGGATACTATTCTCCCATTCTTTCTTGTGCAAGGGGGGTCCACTCATGTCCAGTTGCCCTCCGAGAAGGGGGGGAGGGAGGGGGGTCCCCCCCCCCTTCCCCCTGGATCCGCCACTGTTGTGAAACCTGCAGTTGATAATCACCCATTCGGAGCATGGCTTTATGATCCGCATAGAACCCTATTACCGTTTCCTTCCTGTCCGTTGTGATTAAAAATACTTGTTCAAGATAGTAAACAAACAAAAAAATTAAATAAAAATACACGTGGACAACAAGTGGACATAAAACACTGGCGCCAGTGTTTACCACCACTTATTGTCCATGTGTTTTTTGCGGCACTTGTCTACGATCATGGATCAGTTGGCCCAAATGGCCATGTTAATTCTGCGAGATGCTTATAAGTCTTAGCTTCTCTATGTTCAAATTTGGTAAACTTCATAAGCGAAAACATCTGCTCGCTTATCTTCGGTAGACCTTTTCAAAAGCCGAAATAAAAGAGTGCAATGCGGCGGCAAAAACAGTGAGCGATTGATTCTCGCAGACTCGGGGGCAAAATATACTTTTGCACTATGGTGCCCCTGACAATGTTATTAGTGCCACTCATTAAACTATCAAGGTAGTTTGTAAATTAAGTGCCTGGGTGAGCAAAAATGTAGGAATTTTGAATGTGACTTTCCGCATTTAGGGCTGGTTCACACATACAGTGCAGTGCTAACTCAGTCCTGTTAAGGCAACGAGTCACTGCTACTTCCATGGCTTGTATCGTGTGTTCTGAGGGTCCTCCTTTCCAAGGACTGATGTCCCGGTTTGTAATACTGATTCAGCGCTGAGGTAGTGCTGCGCTGTGAACAGGATGCCTTGCGCGGACATTGAAGTTTGGATAAGCAGATCAACGTGTAACTGTGCATCTTTTTTCTTTATAGGTTACCAGTACAAGGTCTCCCATGGACATGAAGGCCGTACAAGGTCTCCCATGGGCACGAAGGCTGTACAAGGTCCCCCATGGACACTAAGGCTGTACAAGGTCCCCCATGGACACGAAGCAGTGTACCGTATACTTGAATTTTGCATTTTTAATAAACCAGTTATTACTCCTTCACACGGTTTTATGCAGGCATTTGCCTAACACTGCATGCGTATATTGGCATACATAAAAGTGACACTTGCACTCACTTTCCCCTTCCCTCAAAACAACGGTTAGATCCGGACCTCATGTCATGCAACCTATTGCCGTCTTCCCTCTCAGAGCCCAAATTGCCATGTTAATGCCATGTTAGAAACCCACGCTAGGAGTATAAATTCTAATACATTTCATTTTAAAGTCTAGATACACTGCTTTGAGTCTCTGTTGAAAATCAAATGTTATTTTCTACTGCGTTGCAATTCAGGTTTTGATGGGCCATCTCATTAAGTATATTCCGACTCGTCGGAATGTACCTAATGAGATGGCACGTCAAAACCTCAAGTACAACGTGGTAGAAAAATACATTTGATTTTCAACAGAGACTCAAAGCAGTGTATCTAGACTTTTAATTGAAATCTATTAGACATTCTTATGAGGTGGCACGGCTGAACCTCAATTGAAACGCGGTGGCCAATAGTTTTCGTAAACTCCTTAGGGACTCGTTACAAAAAATCAATTGTTTTTCAACACAGACTCGAAACGGTGTCAATAGACTTTCAAATTATATTCATATGAAATACATTAGAAACTTTATGCGGTAGCTTTGTCGAAACATCAATTGGAACGCGGTGGCCATTAGTTTTCGTAAACTCTTTACGGATTCGTTACAAAACTCATTTGCATTTCTATTGAGACTCGAAAGGCACAATGAGTAGACTCCATAAACTTTCAAAAGAAATTCATTAAAAAATTTTGTAAGGGATGCAATGGAATTGCAGAGGGCGTTTTCACAATTTATATAATGCAAATTTTCTCCTGCAGAAACATGAGCCAGCAGCCCTCTGCCTTCAGGAAACGAACTTAAAACTATCAAATGCCAATTTTTTAAAGTCATTTCAGCTTTTCAGAAAAGATCGTTGAACCTCCTCTTGATCCTTAGGAGGAGTTTCCATTGTTGTGACGAGTGATGCCGCAGCCTGTAAAGTAACTCTAGCCACCCCTCTAGAGGCTGTTGCAGTACGTGTTTTACTTGGTCGGCTGGTTACTGTTTGCTCATTGTATATACCACCTTCATTTCCTTTATCAGCAGGAGGTCTTGAACAGTTGGCTGATGAATTGCCAGAGCCCTTTATTATACTTGGGGATTTTAATGCACAGAACCCACTATGGGGGAGTCAACGGTTTGACAGCCGGGGAAAAATGATTGAACGTTTCGTCTAATCAAGGGAGCTTAACACTGGTGATGGTGAACCAACGTATTTCAGCTCATCTCACCATTGTTTTACCTTTATCGATCTTTCGATTTGTTCCCCGGACATATTTACCCTTTTTCAGTGGAATGTGATTGATAACCCATATGGCAGTGGTCACTTCCCAGTTCACCTGGCCCCAATGCAACTCCTGCCAAGATTGCCGTCGCGTCCTCCCCGGTGGAGGCTAGAAACCACAAACTGGGAGCTGTTTTCAAAAGACAGCTGTGTTGTCCCATGACCTCCTTGATACGCTTTCTGTCAATGAAGTAAATGACCACGCCACAACAATCCTAATAGAGGGAGCGCGGGTTTCGATTTCCCAAACGACAGGCTATTTGTCTAAACATCCTAAGCCTTGGTGGAACGATGAGTGTCGTGAAGCAAAGAAAACACAAAATAAATTCTGGGGAATTCTGCGTCAATATCCAACAGCTTAAAATGTCTTGCTTTTGAGCAGAAGCGTGCTTTCGCACTCTATGTCCGAAAGCTTTCAAAAAAGAAGTCCTGGGTTGGCATACCTCCTCCATCAATAGTTCGACGCGTGTCATGGTCGTCTGGGACAGGGTCAGGAAAATAGTCGGGGACTACCGTCAGTATTCAATTCCTTTGATTTTGTCACTAGACGGTGATACCCCCTCCTCGCTGGAAGATCAGGCTAACATTCTGGGCAGGCATTCTCAAAGTACATCAGGATGTGGAAATTACAGCACTAACTTCTTAAGTCACAAGGCAACTAGGGCAGAGACGTATAGGCTTGTTACTGCTGGCAGCAAAATGAAGAGCGCAACCAACTTTTTACACTTGCTGATCCACGTTATGCTCTTGCATCACCAAAGCCTTCGGCTCCAGGTTCCGATAGAGTTCATTACAGCATGCTAACCCATCTCGCTGAATCATCATTTAATTTTTTTTCTTAAATTTTTTAATCGCATATGGATAGAAGGGCAGCTACGCAATGAGTGCAAAAAATCCATTATAGTCTCCTTTTTAAAAGCAGGACAAAAGAGATCTAATGCTTCAAATTAGCGCCCTATTGCGTTGACTAGTTGTCTGGGAAAGACTTTTGAAACACTTGCAAACAACAGGATTATTTTTATTTTAGAAAGCAACAGTCTTTTAAGTCGTTTTCAATGTGGTTTTCGTGCTTCAAGGTCTACAAATGATCACCTTGCCCGCCTTGAAACTGGTATCAGATAAGCTTTTGTTAACAGATAGTTTTACCTTTCTGTGTTTATTGATCTAGAGAAGGCTTAGGATACCGCCCGGCGGTATGGCATTTTACAGGATCTTTTACGGGGAAGAATGTTCAACTGCATTACCAACTTTTTAAATATAGAGCCTTCCAAGTGCATTTCGGAACTACACTTTCTGCTGCTTCTGTTCAGGAGAATGGTGTCCCCCAGGGCTGTGTTCTTAGTGTGACATTGTTTCTGATGAAAATCAATTCCTCGTCACAGGTGATACCAGATGTTAGGCACTCGTTATATGTCGACGACGTGAAGATCTCGTTTGCGTCCTCCAATCTCTCCATTTGCGAGCGCCAATTGCAGATGACTATCAATGGAATGACGAAGTGGGCCGATCAAAACGGGTTCAAGTTTTCGACAAAACAGACTGTTGTTGTCTGTTTCTCCCAGAGAAGAGACTATTTCCGGACCCCTCTATGCATTTGGCAGGGGCAGTGCTGCCAGTTAGAGCCGAACATAGGTTCCTCGGTGTCATCTTTGATAAAAAGCTCACTTTTTGTTATCATATTTGGTCGCTCCGACTGAGATGCCACAAAAAGCTAAATATTATGAGAGTCCTTTCGCACAAGTCTTGGGGTGCACATCGGGTCTGTCTTTTGGGCATTTACAGAGCAGTTGCGCGCTCAACGTTGGACTATGGGTGTATCGTGTATGGGTCAGCAAAAGAAACAACTCTCAGGATGTTAGACCCCATTTACCACCAGGGTATTCGGCTTGCAACGGGGGCATTTCGTACATCACCGGTGCCTAGTCTATATGCAGAAGCAAATGAATGGTTTCTTGAGAGGCGCAGGCTGTTTCTTAGTGTTCAGTACTCTTTACGAATTCGCTCTTCGCCAAACAATTCTGTCCACTCCATCATGCAAAATATACAATATGAACGTACCTTTCGGAATAGACCATCTATCACAAAACCTTTTGCTTTACGCATACAAACACTGACTGAACAATATAGCTTTGAAGCACCTGGTCCTTTTGTCGAACTCCAGCAACCACTGGCCCCTTGGAAGAACACTGATATAAACTGTAATCTCTCCTTGACCAAATATAACAAGAAAGTAGTGTATACCGATGTCGTAAGACAGGAATTTCTTGAAATGCATGCCAGTTATGGAAATTACCGTAGTTCGTTTACAGAGGGCACAAAAACTTCAGATTATGTCCGATGGGTTTTTGTTTCGGAGTCCATTCGGTGTGTTTGAAGAATAAATAGAGATGCCGCAGTGTTCACAGCCGAGCGCCATGGTTTAATAATGGCAGTTGAGCACATTTTGAAGCACAAATTCCTGAAAACGGTAGTTTGCTCCGACTCGCTTAGAGCCCTTAAATTTGTAGGCAGGAAAAAGAACCCTCTTATAACAGAGTTACACTGACGAGTGCTTAAAGCACTGGAGCGGAAACTAGCCATTGAGTTCTGCTGGCTACCCAGCCACACGGGCATAGCTGGTAATGATGACGCCGATCGGGCTGCCTGAACTTCGGCTGATCGCAGTGTTGACATTTCTGCAATACCAGCTGCTGATTATATAGAGCAAAACTAAGAAGGCAGATAACAAATAACTGGCAAGAGGAATGGGACACTGACACTCACAATCAACTTCACGCCATCAAAAGCCCTCTAACTGAATGGAAAAGTTGCAAACATCGTGGGAGTTTTTACGAGGTTGTTGCGTTGTTGCCTATTATCGCTTGCCTATGTTGTTATCGCTGGCCCGTCCGCCCAGCGTCGTGACCACGTGATGTTCCCGGCAGTGTATATTATCGGCCCGCTCAATAAACGGAGACTTTTTGGTTCCTTCATGACCTAGAGCGCAGTTCGTCGTCTGACTTCTTTCCGGCACGCATACGCCTAGTATGCGGTATCGCTACATGGTGTCAGAAGTGGGCGGTGGTCATCTATCGCGCTGAGGCCGCGGACGGCAGCATTCCTGGAAAATGGAAAACAAGCCCGAAACGGTAATCCCGGCCCTCCAGCAACCGCCACCGCTGGACTTTGACAAGACGTCAGAGTGGCCGGCGTAAATCGACCACTTCGATGACTAGCGCTTCGCAAGAGCGCTCAACGAACGCTCGGAAGAGGCCCAGGTACGCACTCTACTTTACACAATGGTTCGCCAAGCCCGATAAATCTTTGCTACATTTGGGCTGACCGACGAAGAAGCAAAGAAGTACGATGTAGTCAAGCAGAAGTTCGACAGTCACTTCGTCAAAGAGCGGAACATCGTTTACGAAAGTGCGTGCTTTCACAGGCGCCAGCAACGACCAGAAGAATCGGTGAATCAGTTCGCAACTGCACTTCACGTTCTTGCAGACCGCTGCGACCTCGCGGATATAAAGGAACGGCTCATCCGGGACAAGTTTGTGTTCGGGCTTCGTGACGCGAAACTATCCGAGGCCCTGCAGATGGATCCGCAGCTGACATTGGCTACAGCACTGGCCAAGGCTCGTCTCAAAGAAACCGTGCGACAGCAGCAGCAGAGCCTCCGACCGGAAGGTCTACACTCCGGGAGTTCGCCGGAACTTCAGGACCAGGGCGCCAACGTGGATGCCGTGGACAACCAGAGACGTCCACATCGCAACAGGGGGCGATGCTTGTACTGCGATGGCGACGCCCACCCGAGGTCGGCGTGCCCGGCCAAAACTTCCAAGTGCCACAACTGCGGCAACAAAGGACACTTTGCGAAAGCATGCCTCCAGAAAGTTGAGTCAGCGCAAAGAACGGTACGCGTCTCGGCTGTCCAACACGACACCGGGGAAGCTTTCATTGGCGCGATTGACGCGGACGGGAAAGCGCGCTATGTGCAGTTTCGGATAAACTCGGTGCCCATCCTCGCTAAGGTTGATTCGGGTGCGGAAGTGTCAGTTTTACCGTCTACTTTTCCAGGATTTCCCACCCGCCTTGATAAGGCAGACGAGGTACTACAGGGGGCTGGCGGCAACAAGCTCAATGTATTAGGCAAATTTGTTGCCGAGATCGCGTGGAAAGAAAAAACTGCCCGTCAAACGTGCTACGTAGTTAGCCCTCTCCGCGACGTACTTCTCGGGCTGCCAGCCTTGGAGGCACTAGGTGTCGTTAAATTTGCCGACTCACTTACTGCAGATAAAGAGCGGTACGAGACACTTTTTCCGCACATGGGTCGTAGCCTAGGAACTATCCCAGGAGAATACACTATCAGGCTACAACCTGGTGCAATTCCCCATGCCATAACCGCTCCGCGGCGAGTGCCGATTCCGCTCATGGAAAGACTAAAGCACGAGATTTAGAGACTCGTGCGCATGGAAATAATTAGAAAAGTAGACGGCCCCACAGAGTGCTGCGCAGGAATCGTGCTGGTCACGAAACGGTCGGGGGAACTAGGAGTATGCGTAGACCTCACGAAGCTAAATAAGTGCATTGTTCGCGAGCGCTTCACGCTACCTACGGTTGACCAAGCTTTAAGCTCTCTGGCAGGGGCGAAATGGTTTTCGAAGCTTGACGCTTTTTCGGGCTTCCACCAAGCTCGTCTAAGTAAGGACTCCGAAGAACTGACTACGTTCTTGACTCCATTCGGAAGGTACTGTTTTACCAGACTACCGTTCGGAATTACGTCCGCTCCGGAGTATTTCCAGAAAAGAATGTCCGAAATCCTAGGTGGCCTGCCAGGAGTCGTCAACGTCATGGATGACGTTTTAGTGTTTGGCGAAACGAAAACCCAGCATGATGAGCGTCTTGCTGAGGTTATGTCGCGCCTAGCTAGCGCAAACGTGACTCTGAACAAAGAAAAGTGTCTGTTTGGAGTTAATCAAGTGCGATTCTGGGCCATATTCTGAATGAGAATGGCATTGAGCCTGATCCAGCGAAAGTCAGCGTGATTAAGAATCTAAACGCACCGAAAAATGTGACCGAACTAAGAAGCTTGCTCGGCATGGCCAATCATCTAGGTCGCTTTTTGCCTCATCTTGCGCAAATTACGGCCCCAATGCGTGCTCTTTTGCACAATGATAGCGAATGGGTCTGGGGGTGTGACCAAGAAAAAGCACTGAACGAGCTGAAAGGGCTCATTTGTTCTGCGCAGTGTATGGCCATGTACGATGCAACGCTTCCAACAGTCCTTTCAGCTGACGCATCCTCTTTCGGACTGAGAGCTGTCCTTTATCAAGCGCAGAAAGACGGTCACCGCAGGCCGATAGCTTTCGCATCTCGTTCCCTCACGAACACAGAGCGACGATACTCCCAGATAGGAAAAGAAGCGCTGGCACTGACGTGGGCGGCTGAAAGGTTTGATGAATACATACGTGGCCTAAATGTTATTTTCGAAACGGATCACAAGCCTTTAGTGTCGTTGCTGGGTCAGATGGCCGTTGATGATATGCCACCCCGAATTCAACGGTTCCGGCTACGACTAATGCGCTATCTTTACAGTGTCCAGTATGTTCCCGGCAAATCGCTAGTCACGGCCGACACTCTTTCGCGGTCCCCTGTCGAATGCGGCGATTCCGAAAAGGGGTTGTGTGTGTCGGAGGTCACAGGGTATTCTAAGGCGTGTTTGCTTGGCTTGGAAACGGGGGACACTTTTTTGCTAGAGTGAGAGAATGTCAAATTAAGGATCACATTTGTAAACACCTCATCAGACTGTGTAAAACCGGTTGGCCAAAAAAACCAAATGTTCCTTCGTTTCTCACGCCATACTGGTAAGATAGAGCATGCCTTAGCGTGGTTGATGGTCTCTTGTTGAAAGGAACAAGGCTCGTAATCCCACTGTCTCTAAGAACATAAGTGCAGCGCAAACTGCACGATGGGCACCAGGGCATCGGCCGTTGTCGCAGTGTTGCTAAAGGTTCTGTCTGGTGGCCAGGGTTGAGCACCGAACTGGCACTGTCCGTGAATCGGTGCACTGTTTGCGCACAACATGCTCCGCAACAAGCCGAGCCGATGATGGCAACCGCAACACCATCGTTTTCTTGGGAGAGAGTGGGAGTTGATCTGTGTGTAATCAACGGCCAGGCAAACCTTGTCGCGGTTGATTATCTTTCACGTTACCCTGAGGTTGCTATTCTGCCTTCCACAAGGTCGGGAACAGTCATTGAAAGACTGAAAAGTATTTTTGCTAGACATGGAATCCCTGAGTGCGTTGTGACCGATAATGGTCCTCAGTTCGCGTGTAACGAGTTTGAACAGTTCGCTGTGTCGTACGGGTTCCGCCATGTCACCGTGTGTCCGAGACACCCGCAGGGGAACGGAGAAGTAGAGCGAATAGTCCAGACGGTTAAGCATCTCGTTTTAAAGTCCAAAGACCCTTACCTGGCACTGTTGGCTTACAGGGCAACGCCCAGCATACTTGGGGTCAGCCCTGCTGAAATACTTATGGGTAGGCGACTGAGGACCAGGGTCCCAATGCTGCCACGTCATCGAAATCCGGGAGAAAGCCGCCCGAAAGAAGCAGTGGCCAGCGACCAGAAGGTTAGGAGGCAGCAGTGCCGCTACTACAACAGACGCCATCGGGCCAGACGGCTTCCCGAGCTGGAAGCAGGTGACCCGGTCTGGGTGACAGACATGCAGTCCAAGGCCACAGTCCTTGCACCGGCGCCGAAACCGCGGTCATATGTGGTGCGAACAGACGACGGCGTTGATCTCCACCGAAACAGGAGAATGCTTAACCGTCTCCCAAAAGAAGGTGAAAACGCGGAGGCATACGAGTTTCCGGACAATAAACAGCAGTCGAGTACTGCACAGTTGGGTCATAGCACGGACGACTCTGCGACTACGACTCCGCGGCTACAGCAGCCAAGTACTGCACAATTGGCACATAGCACGGACGACTCTGCGGCTACAGATTCGGCGCCTCCATCTCGCGCGGTAGCCAATGGTAACCCTACTCGCACTGTAACGCGGTTTGGAAGAGTAGTGAAGAAACCCATAAGGCTGGGTATTGATGACTATGTTTTGTTTTGAAGTTCTGGGGCAACGTATATACTTTGCCTTGTATGTGCGACGGTTTTTTTTGTTCTCGAAAAAGAGGGATGTGTTGTTGCCTGTTATCGCTTGCCTATGTTGTTATCGCTGGCCCGTCCGCCCAGCGTCATGACCACGTGATGTTTCCGGCAGTGTATATTATCGGCACGCTCAATAACCGGAGGCCATAGAGTAATATACACAAGGTAAAGAGCGGACGCTGCCATAGGCCCCAGCGGCCCAGATAGACCAGTAACAGGTAGCGCTCCTAGCGGGCGGTATTAAGTGTAATCTGATTCCGTTTCCGGTCAAGTTAGTTTCGGTTTGGGCGTTTCTGCCCCGGTTCTCCGGTACCCTTCTCTCTCTCTTTCCTCCCCGCCTCGCTCGGCTCTCGGGAGCTCCTTGACTCCCGAAGCCGCTGTTTTTTTGTTTTTTTTTTAATACTGACGCACTTTTGCTTTATTTTTTACGATAGAGTCCGTGCAAAATGTATCAAACAATATTTCAACTTACTTCACAAAGCATAAGTAAATATATTTCTTGTTCTTTTTCTATTGTAAAGCATTGAAGTTACACAATCGCCGCATTGACTCCTGGCTGGTGGAGCATTTTGGGGTCAACAACAGTAAGTGGTTCGAACACATTTTATTGGACCACATTCATGTATACATGATTTACTTCAGAAGCTCTGTATGTTTTATACGAAAGAGATCGATACTCACAAAAATAAATGAATATAAAAAACTTCGGCATATCGTACACTTCGTAATAGATTCTTAACGGAACCAAGTTAACAAAACCTTTCCACGGAGAACATGCTGTATGATACATTCACTTTCACGCCGACTCGGGTACGGGAAGTAAGTGCAAAAATAAATAAGACATCACTATCATTACCAGTCATAAGAGTATAATAACAGTGCGAAGCACACGCCGGATAGTACAAATTCCCGATTTCCGGCAAATATAAAAAAAACACCAATTTGCATAGCCTCAAGCCATTACCAAACAAAGAGAACTCTATTCGAAATCTGACAAGATTCAACGTCCCTAAACATTCCCCGAAATTGTTCAGAAAAGAAATATGGCTTCAGAAAAAAGCGGCTAAAAGACTATGGACAGTGGATACAAAAGTGGATACATTTTCTTTCAAATATTTTTAGCCTCTATACACTATTTTCTATCACAATTTTGTAGAAAGTGGACAAATATTTTTGTTAGGGAGCCGTGATACGCATTCGCTGGAAAAAGGGGAAACAAATATTTGGAGAGCAAGCTGCACCGCCCACTTAAGCACTTTTTGTTTTTGGTTTGGCAACCGCCTCTGTTAATACACTATTAAAAGTTAAACCTGTCTCGTTCTTATTAACCACTGAAGAGTGCAACCGAACTTTGTCCAAATTCCGGTTAAGAAATCAGACATGTCAACACAAGCGTATTCTGCAAAACAACTTTAAAAACCCTTTGTGGTACTCCTCTGGGCAAAGGCTAAAACCACCCAGACCTCAAAGTGTGCTATACAAGGCGGCACAGACTCCTCAAACATGTGTCACACTCTCTGTTATAGGAAGAAAGTCATTTTCTAGTTGCTGAATAAAATGAAAGGCAGCCTGTGATGGTACTACTAAGTTCCCGAAGAATTTTCCAGGCACGTGGTATGCTTTAGGAACAAGACAGTACTGGTGAGGCCTGGTCAAGTTATTAGACTCATCCGTTAGCAGCTGAGAACAGCCACAGCTGTAAGTTGTCTGCTCAAGCAAAAGCTTGATCAAATAGCCCCAAATGTAATAAAAAAAGTGGACGAGTCATCAATTATGTTAGACCTGATGTCTGATGCCAGCTCAGAAATATCCTCTAGTGGCGGGAAGTTATCAATTGGAAGACATTCCACAATGTCTGAAATTAAACTTTCATGGTGCAAAGATATTTGCAACTCCTTTAGGAGGTCAGCCTTGTCATCCTCTACGTTTCCATTGTCCGACAGTTTGAACAGTTTCTTTATCCAGAGGTGTTTTAGTCCTGAGGTGAACTGATCCACATTTGGGTTTGTGTTGCAGCCCAGCATTTGTCGTATATAGCTCCAAAAACGTTCTCAAGTGTGTCTTGCTGCAGGCGTAGTGTAATTAAGAACTTCAAGTCATGGCTGCTTGAAAGCTCATCACAGAGCATGAGGAAACTTTTTATAGTAACTTGCCACCCAATGATGGCTTATGGCTGCCTCCTACTTTGGAACTGCCATGCTGAAATCCATCCGAGTTACTGGTGGAAAAAATCAAGTGTTTCAGATTCTCCCTTCAGATTGGCATGACACAACTTCTGCCCTGTCTTCTTAAATTTTTTAGCTATTTAGACAGTCAAAAGGTATGCACATCCTATCACAGAAAAAGGCTGTAGCCATGGCTGCCCCAGGAAGTTCCTTGGCATAAACAAGGGATATGATTGCAAGAAAGAGTAGACCTGTGGGGCACAATTTTCTTCCATGTTACAGAAAGGTTCTTGAAAAAATGTTTCTCTCAGTAAGTTTCGGAGCCAATTGCAAGCTCATCTCATGGATAGAACAATAAAGTTCAACAAAGAAGACCACTTAATGACCTCATTTCGAATGCAAAGTTTGTGGGCTTGGAGATTGCTCTTGGTTGTTTTGGGAAGGTGTGGAACATCAAAGACAAAGTAAACGTGTTCGTTGTGAACTTCAAGAAATGGCTTATTACCACACACACCAAGCTGATGTTTGAAACCCCCTAACCACAGACCACAGCCTTTACTGTAAAGCCAACAGACTTAAAGGGGCGATGCACTGATATTTTTATTTTGCGCAAATACCGCTTAGAACGAACCCCTGACGTTAATGATCTGTGAAATACCCGTTCGTTTTCACCACACGCAATCGAAGTCGCAGAAAAAAATAAAGAAAAACGAGCAGAGTTCACCCCTCAACTCGAAGCCATAACAAGCGGCCCCGTGATCTGGAGCCGAAAAACCTGTGGCACAAACTGAAAGAAGTATCAGACCAGCTAGGCGTTGCTGAACTGACTGAAAACGATGTAGAAGCGTTGCACAGGATGCCCGGAAAGCCAGATAAGGTTCCTCCGATTCTCGTTCGTTTCACGTCCCGGCTTACTAGAGATCGATGGTTCCAGGCAAGGGCTGTTCTCAAAGATAACGCGTCGGGTATCTGGTTAATGGACAACCTAACAGCGCAAACAAAAAGATTGCTTTGGCAGGCAAAGACGAAGGCAGCGGAAAAACGTTATCAGTTTGTCTGGCAGAAGGGCGGAAGGATTTTTGTCAGGAAGCAACCCGGCGATCGCCCTATCCGAATTGACAATGACAATGATCTAGCTAAAATTGAGTAAACATTCCGGAAGTATAAAGCCACTAAATAAATAGACACACCAATGGCGCGCGATTATAATGAGCCTTCGTACTATGACAGCGCATTATTCAATCAATGCATCACTGATAAAGCTGTCACTGCAAAAACACAGAAATTGTTTCACCTAAACGCACGGAGTCTGCGGAATAAATCTGATGAAGTATGTCTTTTCCTAGATTCACTTTCTACTCCGTATGATGTTCTTGCATTTACCGAAACGTGGTACTCAGGAGAATCGGACATTGTGCGATTCCAAGATTATAAATGTGAAGTTATCTGCCGCGAATCTCGTCGTGGGGGCGGTGTTGCATTGTACATTCAAAACAAACTAAACTACCATGTGCTGCATGATTTCACTTGTATGAATAATTATTTTGAATCTTTGGTTGTGGGTTACGGAGGTTGTATAATAGCTGCAGTTTACCGTCCACCCTCAGGTGCCTTAAATGTTTTTTTCAATTTTCTTGAAGAATTACTTGAGTATGTTATGTCAATAAATCAGAAAATAGTTTTAGTTGGAGACATGAACATTGATCTGTTGACCAATGGACCTGCGAGTGTAGCATTATTAGAAATCGCTCAAGCAAGCGGATGTAAAAATATAATCAGCGTTCCCACTCGCATAACTGAAGGTACGGAATCACTAATCGATATTTGTTTAACGAATTACCAAAAAACGGATGTATTTTCTGGAGTTCTAACTGCAGATCTGAGCGATCACTTACCGTTTTTTTGCTTCTTCCCCCAACACAATTCACAACACAAGCTCCTGCGCAATAACCCAGTATTTTCCAGACTCATAAACGCAACCAGTTTGGAAGATTTCTATAATCTCGTTTTGACAGAAAACTGGGATGATGTTTTTAAGGAACCTAACCCGACAAAATCTTACGATATTTTTATATCAAAGCTTCAAGAATATTATAATAAAGCTTTCCCAAAAGCGGAGATTAAGAAACATAAAAAGTCAAGGAAGCCATGGGTAACGCTGGAACTTTACAACCGAATCAAAGTACGTGATCAGATGTTTGCAACGTTTATCAAAACTAAAGATAAGAGTTTACTTATGGAATATAAAAAATTCAGAAACAAACTTTCCCTTGACATTAAAAAGGCGAAGATAAACTTTTATAAATCTACGTTCTCTGAAATTTATAAAGACCCAGCTAAGCTGTGGAATACTATGAGAAAATTAATGTCAATAAATCCGGTTTTCATCCCTGAAGAACTTAAAATAGATGGTACTCTATATACGCAAGCTTTATTGGCAGATAAATTTAATACACATTTTCTGTCATCTGGTGCATGTGAATCAGCGACCGTATATGATAACCATTACTCATCTGTTCCGGTATTAAGCTCAATATTTTTAGAACCAACAGATGAAACAGAAGTTCGCAACATACTAATGTCCCTAAAAAATAACTGCGCAAGTGGTGTTGATGATATCAAGGTTGCCGCTATTAAAGCAGTAACGGAGTTAGTGTTGCCTCCTCTTGTTGATCTTTGTAATAAAATATTGGTTTCTGGTATATTCCCAGAAAAAATGAAAATTGCTAAAGTCAGTGTTATCCACAAAGGAGGCACATATGAGAACCTTAATAATTACAGGCCTATATCTGTACTACCACTTTTTTCCAAGGTTGTAGAAAAAATAATTAATTCAAGATTTTACAGGTTTTTTACTATTAATAATGTTATAACTGACAAACAGTTTGGTTTTCAGAAAGAGAAATCAACCGAATGAGCTCTAATATATATCAAAGATAAAATAATTACTAATATAGAAAATCATGCATATACCATTGGGATTTTCCTGGATTTCTGAAAAGCGTTTGATTCAATAAAACATGAAATTTTACTGGAGAAACTATCGGTGTACGGAATTAGAGGTAACGCACTAGATTTAATTCGCAGCTATTTATATTCGCGTTCTCAATATACGGTACTTAATGGATTTCAATCTAAACTCGCACCGATAATATATGGCGTTCCGCAAGGTTCCATACTGGGGCCTCTATTATTTCTAATTTATATAAACGATATTGTGAATATACCTGAATCGCGTGATATTATTTTATATGCTGACGATACCAATGTCTTTTTTTCTAGTGGAAATCTGGATCAGCTCGAGGAATTTGCAAATAGTTGGCTCAGTAAATTATTATTGTGGCTAAAGCGCAACCAGCTTAATCTTAACACTAGTAAAACAAAATATGTGTTGTTCAGATCAAAAAACAAACCTATTTCGCGTACATTTAACATCTTTTTTGACGGGGAAAAAATTGAAGGCGTTAAATATCACAAGTTCCTTGGTGTATGGTTTGAAGAAACACTCAGTTGGACTGTACACATAGAAAAAATGAGGGTTGATATTTCAAGAGCAATAGGAATATTAAACAAATTCCGAGAATTACTACCAAAAAGGGTGAAACTGCAATTATATTATTCGCTGGTCTATTCACGCTTACAGTACTGTATGTTAGTATGGGGAACCACTACACAAACGAATAAGGAAAAACTATTTATTTTGCAAAAGAAGGCTGTTCGATTTATTGAGAACCTTAATAGGTACGAACACTCATTCCCAGCATTTCAAAAGTATAAAATATTAAATATAGATCAAATCCTGCTTCTCAAATTATCTATATTTATTTTTAATAAAACTAGACAAAACGAAGCGCCCTTTCTTTATATCTTCAATCAAACCTCGGCAAATTACAGTCTTAGAAATGCACAGTATACGAAACCCAGGGTTCGAACTAATTACGGTACACAGCACCTTACATATCTCGTACCAGATCTACTAAACAAACGCCCAAACATAGCAGAAATGGCCCAAGCACACATTTCGTTTTTCTATTTTAAAAAAAGGATTGTAGAATATGTACTAAATCACTCATGATCTGCAGTTAGGACGAAGTTGACAGTTGTGTGTGTTGTTGTGTTTGTTGTGGATTTTAAAATTGCTGTATCTTTGTATATTTATTCTGTTTATTTTTCTGTGTCTCCTCCGAGTGCTGTAAAAAAGGGGCTGGAGCCTCGTCAGAAGACAACTCGTCTTCTTTTGCCCCAGCCCCCCAGACCCTTTTTTGTGTCTGAAATAAAGATACATACATACATACATACATTATATGCCGCCAATGTTGATCATAGCCATGCGCTGGGGTTGGCAAGGCACAGGACACGCGCTGAGTTCAAGACATTGTTATGGTTCGGCTGTTGTCGTCATTGCAGCGATTGGACACAGGACACTACCCGAATGTTTCTCGAGCTATCGATTATCACGAGTCCAAATCGAGTGTCCACGCCATGCTCGGGTCCAATCTATGAGCCGTATTCAAATATCGTCACTGGGCGGTACTGCTACCGCCCAGCTACGTCATCAGGTTTTTCGGAGGAGAGATTGAATGAAAACACTCGGTTTTATCCTCGAACTTGCAGCGCAACAAAGGAGTTTCTTGGTCAGTGGCGTTGCGTGCGAATATCCTTGAGTCCCACTAGTGCCAGTAAGCTTGTGTAAAGTGAAGACCATTCCCATTGAATATCGTTGCACCGCCCCTTTAAGCTCCCGAATGAGAGAAATGAGGAGACTGCGTTAAACAGAAGACGTTGTTGGGGTGTGCACAACAGTGTATGCAAGGGGCTAAACGCACCTCCTGGAAATTTCAGACAGCATAACAACCAAGGCTCTATCTGCAATATTAGGGGTTCGTTCAACACCGTCATCTGTAAACCCATGGACAATGTCGTGTGCTGGGTAGTAAGTTAAATTCTTTTTTTAAAACAATCTCATCGGAAATCAACATGCACACAGGTTCAAGTGCAGCCAGATAGCCCGGCACAAATAACAGCGCGAGAAGCTCGAACCGATCGGCTGCACGAATTCACGCCCAGCATGCGAGCACGCGGTCGGTCATGCGTCACCTTGATTGATGCAAAGTCGACCGAACATGATGCAGCAGAAAGCACAGCTGGACGGCACGCACGGCACAGACGAACGACGCAGGGACGAGCAAAGGCCATGCAGAATGATGCAGAAGCGACGGCGTGCAGGCAGGCAGGCCATGGCAGGCGCCATTCATCACGTGCTTTTTGTGACGTATTTGATTTAAACTATTTAGCCGTTGAAAGTACTTTAGACAATTTTAAAGCATTGCCAATTAAAAAATAAATACTTTTCACAGAAAGAGTTTTAATTAATTTTAACCAAATTGCAGAAAAGCGCCACGTAGCGGTGGGTATGAAACGCACTATCTGGGCCGCGAATCGGCTCCTGTGTCCTCTCTTTACGTTTACTATATTACTCTATGCGGAGGCTTTTTGGTTCCTTCATGACCTAGAGCGCAGTTCGTCGTCTGACTTCTTTCCGGCACGCATACGCCTAGTATGCGGTATCGCTACAGTTGTTTTGTGTCGTTTGCGGATTGGACATACGCATCTCACTCATGGACATCTTCTGAGGGGGCCAGATGCACCCGAGTGCGATTCCTGCTCTGAACCCCTAACTATTCTACATATTCTCTTAGTCTGCCCAAAATATGAGTGTGAACGTCACAAACATTTTGCATTGTTTTACCAGGAGCGTGTTCCATTTAACTTGATGCTTTTGCTTGGGGAAGAACCTCTCATACCACATACATAGGTTTATGAGTTCTTGAAGGACATTGGCCTTATACACCGTCCTTAAATTTGTGTGCTGCTTTAGGAGTGCTCACTCTGCTATCAACCTGTCCTTATCTATGTCTTTTATCATAGTTCTGGCGCACTATGGCCTTTTTTGCTGACGCGTGAAAAACACCAATTTCATTCATTCATTCATACATTAGACAGGCTACATGGCCGCTTGTTTTGGCTCGGAGTTGAGAATATGAACGATGCTCATTTTTCTTGAATTCATTTGCCGACTGTAAATTTCTTATAAAGAATAACTAAGCTAAGTTAATTCGGTCATTAACTTAACATTAGGGAATGATTTTGGGTAGTATTTAGCGAAAGCGGAAATATCGTTTTATGGCACATATTGCGTCGGACGCAATATGTGCGACCATGTGTCCCTGAACTGTGATTGTTGATCACGAGCGTGCCTGCTTGGCACGGACGCTAAAAGCACGGAGCTCGCGCTTGTCCCTATTGCTACGCTCACACCACGGTGTAATATATATAGGCTTTAGGTGAGGACACTGGCGCAAAGAATGTTGACACGCGACCCACTAGAGAAAGTCTTAAGTCCTTTGACGAGTGCATTTGCGCGCCCAACATCCCTTCGCGAACTAGCGTCGCTCGCTGGAGAAACGACGCAACTGTGCAAAAACACAAATAAAATGTATCGTTGACATGACATCCTTCGTTCAGCTGTCCCCCATACTTGACCAAGCAGCTCGTGCTCGTGTGATACCATGGCAATTATATACTTTATTTATATTTCTTCGCAGTTGAGTCTTTTCGCCAGCGATCGATACTGGTTCGCCGCGGGCTCCTGAGCGCGCCTACGCGCTCGTGAGCTAGAGGACTCTATCTAGTCGCGTCGACCAGAGTCCTCACCTAAAGAATATATCCTACAAGGTGACTCACAAATAAGGGAGTCTAGCGTCCGTTTGCCATCAAGCTTCTCGGCGTTCCTAAACACCTGCTTAGCGAGGTCCGTGACTCGCGCTTTTTCGTACCGCAACTAAATATATTTTCGGAATCAACGGCCTTCACCGTTTTAGATATGCTATTAAGTATCAGGAAATTCCAAATAGTCGTTTTTCAGAAATAGGCAAAGTGAAAATGATCCCTAAACCAAACATTCAAGTATGCATGCACATTTCAGTTCCGTTACGTTAGGGGAAGAAAGGCTTGCAGGTCAAGCGGGCAGTCTAAAAATGCATTATGTCCAGCTTCCAAAACTTTCATGTCTCACCATAAAATTGAAGTTGTGAACAAAGTCAACAGTTCGAAGGCTGAACTCCTCTCTTCCACTGACATCAATCTTTTTATTATTGCCAGAATAGGTCTTCACTTAAAAATGAAAAAAAAAACGCGGTGATGACGAGAATTGTAAATGCAATAAGTTTTGTAGAAAGAAAGGTTTTTCCAATATTTGGGTTACTAGAGAGTTTTGGTAGATACTTCCGAAACCTGATATAACCCCGATAACCCCTTTAAGCTGTAAAGAAGCATAGCTTTTTATTTCGCTGGTTTATTTTGGGGTTAGTACATCGCGCATCGTGAAAATCCGGAACTGTGTGGGAGTGGGCATGAAAGCAGTCCATGGCTAACATATAATTTGACGAAAACGCGACAAGAGAAGGACATCAAGAAACAGACACAACACAAGCGCTAATTTCATCTGACTGTTTATTGAAACAATATAAAGTATTTAGGCAAACAGAGCCGGGCTTCTCAAGCACGAATTCAAGCTCTTTATCTGCTAAATGAACAATCGGGGCACTTTCTTGTCTGTCAACCCCTTGAATTTTGATGTTGAATGAATCAAACAATTCCCACAGGGTCTTGCGTCTTAACTTCCCTAAAATTGTTTTTCCAGTTGAGGAGCACGAGGGCATATATCGCAATGAATAACGTAATTGCTGAGAAAGAATTCCTTACTTACACTGCGTCCTCTCGCGCCGTCTCATTTACGCAACTGCTCGTTTGATCTGCGTACGCCTTACCGCAAGTCACGGGAATTTCATACTTTACCAAGGAGAAACAATGTACAACTTGTTTCGAGTGTTTCTTTTTGCACATGTCACCCTTATTTTTTCTATTTTCGATTTTGTGTCAGAAACCAGACAGCTTTCTTGGGGCCAAAATTATTAACCGGCACATCGATATGCGACGCCACCCTTTTTATGTTGTGTGGAACTTTGTGTATATAAGGTATGACAATGGGTCTCACTAATTTACTGATGCTTGTTGATTCCTCAGAATTAGTTTTTCTTTTAGTATTAAAAACAACTGGTTCGGCTTCTTCTGAAAAAAACAACCAAGGTAGCCTGATGATCTCAGGCGTCCCACCTGGTTTAGAAGGTTATTGTTCATGGTGTTTTAACACGATTTTTCAAGGGATGCATTCATTTGGGAGAAAGCGAACCCTCTCTTTACCAACTTAGATTGGGCTGAATCTAGGGGCAAGTCACCTTTTTTTTTAACGTTCTCTACATTCCCAGCACAAGTGCTAATCTTGAAAATCCAGTCCAGAAACCAGAAATTTCAGTTTTGCTTTTGTCATTGCTTTGTGAGTGAAAGGAAGGCCCTGCAAAGTAAGGACCTTTATTCAATACACATGGCCTACTCAAAATGAATCAAATTTATTATTTAAGCTATTACAAAAATACACAACGAAAACCTTTTCATTGATTCACCAGATGACAGGAAGCATTACACACTTCGACACACCTATAGACGGCCTCCTAAAATACGCATCATTTACGGGAGACAAACAAGACATTTTCAAGTAGCCAAAATTTTAAATAGTACAGGGGGACTAATTATCTTAAATACAATCTACTACAATTAAAAAAACTAAAAGAAATCTTGGTAGGCAATGACACTGCGTTAGGAAATCAATGCAATTTCATAAATCATATTCATATATCATATTTGATATTTGGTAGTTACCCAGGCAGCACCGAGTTCTGGGCCAAAACTTGGCTTGCGTCTGGCAGTTTAGGGCATTAAAAAGCCCGAAGAAGCCAAAGTAGTGCCAAACCTGACCTCCCTTGGCAACAGTCTGGGTATCTTGGCCCTAATTCGCCAAACAAGTGCCAAACTTAGGCTTCGCTGCCGGGTAGTTCGGCTGTCGTCTGGCATCTTCGGGCCTAAATCACCTAAAAAATGCCAGATTTAGGCTTACTGCCCGGTAGTTCGGCAGATCTTTGGCATTTTTGGGCCAAAATTGCCAAACTAATGCCAAAGTTAGGCTTCACTTTTTGATAGTTCGGCTATCACCAGGCACATTCGGGCCAAAATCGCCACAGATGTGCCAGAGTTAGGCTTACTACCTTCTACTTCGGCAGAGTTTTGGCATTTTTGGGCCAAAATCGCCGAACTAATGCCAAAGTTAGGCTTCACTTTTTGACAGTTCGGCTGTCACCTGGCACATTCGGGTCAAAATCGCCAGAGATGTGCCAGAGTTAGGCTTACTACCTTGTAGTTCGGCAGAGCTTTGGCATTTTCGGGCCAAAATCGCCAAACTTATGCCAAAGTTAGGCTTCACTTTTTCACAGTTTGGCTGTCACCTGGCACATTCGGGCCAAAATCGCCACAAATGTGCCAGAGTTAGGCTTACTACCTTAAAGTTCGGTTGAGATCTGGCATCTTTGGGCCCAAGTCGCCAAACGAGCGCCCAAGTTAGGCTTCGCTTCCCGGTAGTTTGGCTGTGATCTGGCAGCTGCGGGCCAAAGTTGCCAAACAAGTGCCAGAACTAGGCTTACTGCCTTGGAGTTCGGCTGATGAAATATTTGATGTACGCGGGTGGTCTTCATCTTAATTAAATAGAAATCAAGTTTTATTCGGCTGGCAACTTTATCTTATTTTGGGTGTCTCTTGATTTCTGCAGTCCAAAGGTTGGCTGAATGTTCTGACGCGGCTGGAGCAGGCTTTGCAAACGCAAATAAATTGTGCCAGATGTTGCACTCGCGCGTAGGTACACAAGCCAATATCGGGGCGCGCCGTGAGACTGGTTCGACATTATGGCGCGTTCACACCGGCGATCCGATCTAGTCGCGCCATAACTTTCATCGCAAAAGCGACCATCGCGGGGAAAAAGTGACGGGTTTTGAGCAGTCGCTTGCTGACCCGATTTTTTACGATGCACTCTAGTCGCGGAGAGGCCCAGCCAACCAACGGCGTTCGGAGCGAGAGTTTTTGAGAAGCGACTCGCCAACGAAGGCGTTGGACTCGCTCATCGCGCACGCCATATTGACCAACTAATTACTTTTATTTATTTATTTATTTATTTTTTGCGATGCGATTTAGTTGGATCGCGCGACTGCTTACATCCCTGGTGTGAATCCGCCTTTACAGAAAGTGCTGTCAATTGAGCTAACACTGCGCAAGACGGATGTACGCACGTTTCCACAAGAGATGTCATTATTAGGCGGCGCATTGTAAAAGCGAGCGTGGCTCTGTGCGTGTCTTGCATTGTGATTGAGCACTGTCAAATCCTAGCGATAACAAAGAGCGGAAACGACCGGGGCTCCGTGGCGCGGCTCCCGCATCACACTTGAGGAATGAAAATAAAATCCTGGAAAATGTACTATTTTAGCGTGTTGATACTTTTTAAACATTAAAAGTGGAGACACAAAAGGGACAATACAGACAGGACAATCTGAACTTTAAAGGTCGCTGTACAAACGGGACGTCCTGCAGAGAAGAACCTTCTCTCCCGAAGCTAGGGGACGGGGAGGGAAAGGGCCATCGTTGGGTGGAAAGAGCGTCTAGAGAATGGGATTAGCCTCGGGGCGAGCCATCCTCTCGAGAGGGAGTAAGGACGGAACAAAGCTGCCGTGGGGTTCCGGCTAAAAGGTGGAAGAAAGTTAAGCTTGTCAAACGGCGACCTCGGATCCGAGGACGGGCACGTTAGAGAATTTGAAAAAAAGCTGCTTGATTAGCCGGACGACCCAGTGCGGTCTACTGGTTCTATAAAAAAAAATGACTCGGATGAAGAAAACTCGTTTTGCTCGAAAACTCTAAAAGCATTCCGGACGTGAACTCTTGCCACAAATAAAAATAACACATGCATGAAAAACTACGAAGGCAACTAAGGTTTCTCCTATGATGGGAGAATGCGTGAGCATTACAGGCAGAGTTATGTTGGCGCAACTTGCAATAAAGAAAGACAAAAAAAGTTATGTTGGCGCAACGGACAGCACGCTAGTTTCACGATCAAGCGGGCCTAGCTTCGAAACCGGGCTGGTTTTTTTTCTCGTGTTCCTTTTTTATTTCGTTTTTTTTTTTTGTTTGGTCACGTAACAAGAAAAATCACATGAACAGAATTTTTTTTTTTGCCACGTCACCAGATTTTTTTCTTATTTCTCCTTTCCTTCAGTCTTTCTTTTTTTTTTTCCCTTTTTTTCGGTTTACGCTTCTTATCGCAAAACTCTTTGCACCTATTTCGCGTTAAATTGGTGTTAGCCAAATCATTTTTTTTTTATGGCAGGGAATTCTGCCGTACGTACCCTATGTTACTATTACCAACCCTGGCTTGCGATTTCTGCTATCCAAAGGACCGGACTCCACGGTACGTTCCAAGTGATAGTCGCACGGTACGTTCCAAAACGTGACTTCATAATTGAAATTGAAGAGAAACTCAGACATGCGCACGATGTCACAGGGGTAAATTTCGCGAGAAGCCGCGTTGTCAGTTTTTTCAACAATGTCAAACCGGCCGGGTCATATTTAGATCAACAAGAACGCATTGCTCTTAATGAGTTGAAGTCAGACAGCTCCATCATGACTTTAAAGGCCGACAAAGAAAAAGGAACCGTTGTGCTTGATAGGGATGACTACATGAAGAAGATGTATGAAGTTATAAATGACAGTCGCTATTTCGTGAGGCTATCAAGAGATCCCGCTGCTAAGTCCGAAAGAGAGTTAGCTGACCACCTTCGAGAGCTGAAAAAGAAAGGACGCATCAGTGATGACCTATACCGTCATCTCTTCTCCTTTGACGCCGCGACACCCAAGATGTATGGACTCCCCAAAATTCACAAACCGGGTTGCCCCCTACGCCCGATTGTATATGTTATTGGTTCATCCACTTACAGCCTTTCCAAATATCTGGTTATGATTCTGAGCCCTCTTACGCGAAACAATGAGTTTAGCGTCCGGAATTCCCGTGACTTTGTTGAACTTATACGCGCTTAGACCCTGCTACCGCACGAGGCTATGGTATCCCTTGATGTGATTTCATTATTTACGAATGTCCCCAACGCCCTGGCGGTTGATGTCGCCCGTGACCGGTTGTTGGCAGACCACTCGTTGTCCACTCGCACAACCCTCCTTGTTGATGACAATATACTCCTTTTGCGTTTTTGTCTCAACCAGTGTAATTTTAGTTTTAATCGGGACATATATCATCAGGTCAGCGGATGCCCTATGGGGAGTCCAGTTTCCGTAACCGTCTCGAATCTCGTCATGGAATATGTTGAGGAAAAGGTAATGTCTGGCATTGATTTCCCCGTGAAGTTCTAGCGTCGCTATGTCGATGACACTTTTGTATTAGTTAACAGAGAGAACGTAACCGATTTTCACCGCAATTTGAATAGTGTCCACCCCTCAATTCAGTTCACCTGCGAACATGAAACTGATAGTACCTTGCCGTTTTTATATGTACGTGTCCATAGAACTAGTGAATCTTTCTTTAAGATGGAGACATCCGTATATGGTAAACCATGTGACAGACAAAACTTTCTTGACTACCACTCTCATCACCCTACTCAACACAAAAGCTCAGTTGTAAGATCGTTGCCTTCATTGTTCAGAAACAGTCCCATCTAACTCAACACTTAGCGATCAAGAACTTAGCCATGTGCGGGAGGCTTTGAAGAAACGTAACTACCCCGACCGGTTTATCAATCGCGTTAAGGAACAAATGTCCCGTCGGCGCCCGTATCGAGCCGAACGAACACGTGACGTCGTGTGCATCCCGTACGTTAAGGGGGTTTCGGAGGCATTGGGACGCGCCCTTAGGCCGTTGGGGGTACGAACTGTATACAAACCCTACAGAACAATTGCCAATGTTATCTCCAAGCCAAAAGACCCGACCCCGCCAGAAGCAGAAAGGGTCGTGATCTACCAGGTGCAGTGCAAGGAATGTGACGCTTCCTACATTGGAGAGACGGAACGAAAAAGAAAAGCAAGACTAAAAGAACACGCACGGGATGTCGCCAATTCCACGAACGCCACCCGCTTCAAGTCCGAACTCGTCGACCATGCATGGACGTCAGGACACCAATTTGACTTTGACAAGGCGAGGGATAAAAGGTGGGGACTGAGGAAGCTGCTGGAATCTTGGTTCATCCAGAGCGACAAACGCGGAAGTGATTCATCGCTGGTAAACAAGAACCGTGGCCCCCTGCCGGACGTGTACACAAACTTTATGCCTAAATAGCCGAACTCTTTTGTGCGACTCTCACTCGCTCTGCGCTCTACTGAAGATGCCTCCCGCATGGGAGGCGAAACGTTTAATTAAATTGTCATTTTTGTGATGTCAAGCCGTTTTTGTTATTACATTTATCATGTCTTCGCCCGGCTTCTGGAGTATTTTTGCGCTCCTAATTTCACCGGTACGACAGCCATGGGAGGCCACTGCGAGCAAGTGGGGACAGAAATAATTGAGGCTTATCGGATGGCGACAAGCCCGAAAAACATAACCACCCCGTCTATTTCGCTCTCAAGAAAGGAGATTATCTTTCTGAGGCCCTCAATGGAAGCCGAACGCTGACAGACTAGGCAAGGCGACAAGGTCACCGGCAGAAGCGGCCTTTCCTTTTATGCGTTGTTGATTCCCCTTCGACCTCGCCTTTTGCAAATCCCCCCCACCTGCTTTTGTGTCTTCGTGTGGCTGTCAGCTAGCGCGGCAGCCGCTTTAAGCAAATCAAGAGGGTGAAGCGAAACGCGTGACCTAGCGTGACCTCTCTACGTAGGACGCGTAGGACAAAAACGTTTGGACGAAACTTTTCACGTGACTTTCTCTGTCACGCTGATGGGATCTTTGGGGCTGTCGTTTTCGCCGTTTGCCTAGTTATAGAAATAAGCGGGCCACGTAGGTCCGGTTTTCGAACTGCTCTTCAGCTGTCGCTTTCGTGCGCTGCAGACACGGCTGTGTTTTTTCGTCGTAAACGGTCGGAATACGTCCATGCCAATTTTTCGGTAACAGCCATTTTTTGCACCGGAGTTCGTGGAATACTTGTGATGTGTTTGTTGGACACGCTTCGACAAAAACTGCTCTTCGCCGACGACGAGACGTCAATCCTCGAATCCTCGATTGTGTTTGTGGGGTGCCTGAGTTGGATTATGCATCTATCAAGGATTACATGATATCGCTCTTTTATTAGTAAGTGCACTGCAAGCATGATTCTGATAGTCGTCCTGCTTTCCTCTCAATCTCCGCGGTTTTTGTGTGATGAGTTTCGCTTGGCATGAGGACAGTGTTAATTGTATTTTATAATTTGCTTTTCGTTTTACAGAGAAGTGTGACCTTTGTAAATATGTTGAGAATGCACTGTGTGCAATGATAGTTGTTTAATAAACTTCTGGGAGCGATTGAAAAAGTTTGTTTGTCCGTATAAGTGATTGGATATGCAACAAATGACATGCAACGTACACATACTTGCACGACGTTCGGCCAATACGAAGCAGACGCATCGTAGAGTTTTCGCACAATATTGCGCGAACGCTAGGCCGGGGCGAAACAGCTGTACGGCAATACCTGCCGGGTATCAAACGGTGGTACAAAACTGGACAGTTGAGCGATATTGGAACCGACTTTCGGCCGGCAATGGCACGCTACTGCAAAGTATTGCCGTGCTGCTTGGGAACGGAGGTGATGACATCTTACCATCGTGTTTCCAACGCTTGTTTAATTTATTTCTCTTCTGGGACGCGTGAAAGAGCACTTCTGTGACACACCAGGGATATTCGAAACTTGGGCTGGCCTCTCGGCTTTCTTTGCCACTTTTGGCACTTATTTGGCACTTCAGTGGGTAGCCAGAGAAAAGCCAAACTTCGGCATGCCCCAAATCGACAAACTAAGATTTACTGCGGCAGTTATGGCTCAAGTCTGGCACCTACTTTGGCGCTCCTCTGGCGGACCAGAGAAACGCCAAACCTTGGCACGTCCCAAATACCGAAATTAGGCGTTGCTCTGGCAGCTATGGCTGAAGTATGGCACCAACTTTGGCGCTCCTCTGGCGGACCCGAGAAAAGCCAAACTTTGGCACGTCCCAAATACCGAAATTAGGCGTTACTCTGGCAGCTATGGCTGAATTATGGCACCAACTTTGGCGCTCCTCTGGCGGACCAGAAAAACGCCAAACCTTGGCACGTCCCAAATACCGAAATTAGGCGTTACTCTGGCAGTTATGGCTCAAGTCTGGCACCCACTTTGGCGCTCCTCTGGCGGAAAGGAGAAAAGCCAAACTTTGGCACGTCCCAAATACCGAAATTAGGCGTTACTCTGGCAGCTATGGCTGAAGTATGGCACCAACTTTGGCGCTCCTCTGGCGGACCAGAGAAACGCCAAACCTTAGCATGTCCCAAATACCGAAATTAGGCGTTTCTCTGGCAGTTATGGCTCAAGTCTGGCACCCACTTTGGCGCTCCTCTGGCGGAAAGGAGAAAAGCCAAACTTTGGCACGTCCCAAATACCGAAATTAGGCGTTACTCTGGCAGCTATGGCTGAAGTATGGCACCAACTTTGGCGCTCCTCTGGCGGACCAGAGAAACGCCAAACCTTGGCACGTCCCAAATACCGAAATTAGGCGTTTCTCTGGCAGTTATGGCTCAAGTCTGGCACCAACTTTGGCGCTCCTCTGGTGGACCCGAGAAAAGCCAAACTTTGGCACGTCCCAAATACCGAAATTAGGCATTACTCTCGCAGCTATGGCTGAAGTATGGCACCAACTTTGGCGCTCCTCTGGCGGACCAGAGAAACGCCAAACCTTGGCACGTCCCAAATACCGAAATTAGGCGTTGCTCTGGCAGTTATGGCTGAGGTATGGCACCAACTTTGGCGCTCCTCTGGCGGACCAGAGAAACGCCAAACCTTGGCATGCCCCGCATTCCCAGATTAGGATTTACTATGGCAGTTATGGCTCAAGTATGGCACCAACTTTGGCACTCCTCTGGCGTACCAGAGAAGAGCCAAACTTTGGCATGCCCTAGGATCGCCCAACTAAGGCTATAGTTAGGCACCGTACTTTGGCACTGATGAGTGCCATGGTGCAAAAACCTAACTGCGCCAAAGTTGGGCCCTTATGTTTGCCAGACATTTGCCCAAGTTGGACATTCCTCTGGCGTGCTACTTGGGATATATGTATTTCGCTCAGACTTTCAATCGTTTTCTGACAAAACCGTCGTGCGGTTGCTTGTTTTACTTGTTTCTACGTACCTGTGCTTACATCATGCTGTCTCTACGGTGTTTTTTTGCATGACGGTTTGCACTATTTTACAATGCTATGCTAGAGCTGTGAGGGGGACATAGACCACATCAGGCATCACACCTTTAGTCCCTGCCCACCTCCCAACCCGATCGGAAAAAAAAATTAAAGAAAGATAGAGCAAGACAAATCCCCTAAAAAAAGGCAGAGGTGTATCTCGCAGTATGTTGAAATCCTCAGACAAATCGGGCAAGCAAAGAAGGCACTAATGGGGAGACCGGTGTCTTCATACTTCCAAGTGAACCAACTCAAAGCCTCTGAAGGCAGAGAAGGAGGGCGGCTTTGTGGCGCTTTCTGGGGGCCTCTTCGGGAAGAAGTCAAAGACAGCCAATCTCAAGAAATTCAGGCAAATAGAAAAGTGAAAAAGGTGACTCTTAACAAGATCAAAACAGCGGCCATGAAGGTTTCTGATGGTCTGAGACTGAATAGAGTAGTTAAGAAGGTGCAGGCGTTCAAGACGGTCATCCTGGAAGTGTTTTTGTTTTCTTCCAAGGTCCGTAAAAAATACTTTCCGTTTAGGATGACAGTGTCTAACAAAGACTCGGGGCAGCGAGAAATCGGGGGATTCCTCTCCATGCAGCTCGCGAGTCTCCATTGAAAGGATCCATTCTTAAATTCAGAACGCGTAATCGGTCATTCAGCAATTCTCAGCAGACGTTCGCTACTCGGAAGGGTTCTCGATCTAAGAGATCGCGTTTAGGAACTCCAGAGGGCTTAGTGTGGAATCATTTATTTAACTTCTCACATGTTACCTTGATCCCACCATGCTGTCTCTTGAAGGCGACCTGCATGTACCAAAGCATGGAATCTGCATGGAGCCACGTTCTGATATTAAAGGGTAACTGCGAAGAAAAAAAAAAGTGTTTTTTAAACAGCCTAATAGGGAGAAGCATGTCACAAAACAAAAGTTCCGCAAAAAAAATTTTTTTTTGGCAATATTTAGATTACAGGACGTAATTTAGTCGGAGTCAGAACATCTCCACATTTAAAACTCTCGCTACTGCGTCCCCCGCGGAGGAGCACTCCACCCCGCAGCTCACTCTTGGATTTCCTCTTTTTGTTGACTTGGCTGCTGAGTTGAAAGATGCAGCGTCTCGACTTCCGGTAAGATCTGGCAACAACGCCAACAACGCACGCTAAATGTGGCGCCAGTGTTGTTTTGGGTTGGCGGTACACGAAAAACTGTGGGGTTTGCGAGCACATAGCGAAGACGTGACCGGAGAAGTGCCCCTGTGATGTTCCCGGAAGACGGAAAGCATCATTCGTAATCGTCGTGTGTGCTTTGAAAGCGAAGGGAATCGCAGGGTCCACGAGTGTGCAACCACAAGCCAACGTTCACGACAGCGCTGCGTTGACTTCGGCGATCTCGTTCTGTTTGGTGCAACACGGTGATGCGACAAAGAACTGAAACGTTCGTGGTGTGTGTGGTGCAGTTCTTGGAAGTAGACACACAACACGGAGCGCAAATTTGCTGTGGTGGGGTTGAGGTTAAACGGGTTCAGTCCCGTTGTCGTCAGCTGATCCAGTCAAACTGGTCCGGGAGGACGCAGCAAGTGTTTCGAAAAGTAAATCTTCCTTCGTTCCGTTTCAAAATGTGGAAGATTCCCGACGCATATCGTGAGTAAAAAGCTGCGGGCGTTTTCAACAAAATTACGGCGTTTTAATTAAACAATGAACTCCGCATTGTTGTCCTAAATCTGCCGTTTTTACGCTTCGTGTTGAACTGCGTTTGCACACCTACGTGTTGCGCTCATCGTGCGGTGTGAATAAATTTGGGCACGATTTTCCACCTGCCCACAGATGCATGCACCGAGACCATTTTTTACGTAGTAAGCTTAGTGCTTTTTTTTTATTTTGGGAAGACACGTTGTGCATTTATTACGGTACAATTACTTGAAAGTTCAGAAATTGGGGAGGGCGAGCAAGCTTTCCGAACTTTGTCCCTTTGCTCTCTTGCACTGCCCCTAGTTTCAAGTTTCAGTAGACATACCTACTAGCAGGTACAAACTGCTCTAAAGCAGGTAAAAGACTGTAGTCGGGACGGTGCGGACTCCGTGTTTGGCGCTTTTCGCAAGGTAACTGGGGAAGTGCTTTCGCAAGATATGTGGAATATGCGACCGATTTTGTTATCGCCATCGCTTGCGTCTCTCCAGCAAAACGAATACGATAATCTACAAAGCCGCGATCACGAGCCAAGATTTACGATAACAGTATATATTCAATCAAACAATTTACGTGAGATAGTTCGAAAGCAGAGAAAAAATCTGTCGGCTAAAGCAGAATTTGAAGGTCCGAGGGCTTCTGCGGACAGCTATTACGTAATCACCTCACTGTGCCAGGTTTTTTACGTAACAGCTGTGTCTGGTCGTGGACATTCGATGCGCCCGGGACGCTGGCCGGTGCGAATCTCGACGGCCTCCGGAGCGATATGACAAGACCGTAACTGGACACGTTTGTCGCTACGCGAATGCTCGATTGCCTCCAGCCAAATAGCATTTCTTTCGGGGCGACATGGCTGCAGGAAGGCTCGCTGTCGGGATCACTCATCTGAAATGTCTGAAAAGTCAGCATTTGCACACGCAAGCGCAAAAAAAAAACAAAAAAACACGCTAAGCAAGCAAAGAGGAAAACGAAAGAACCGCGCTATGAAAGCCAAAACCCCGCATCGCTTCCTATCACTAACACCTGCGACAGCTGCCAAACACACACTACTTCACTTCAAGAAGTTTCACTCAAGCACCTAGGTCAGCGGGAAACACTGATCATTTCGGCGAAACGATTAGTCGAGGTAGGCGAGACGGGCGGTAGCGGAGACTTCGGCGGCCATGAAAGAATGGCGAAGCTTTTGTTTGTTATGGTATGAACCCAAACAGAAGTGCCCGTCTTGTAAACCTTTTGTAAAGAATAATAACTCTCATCACATGGGTTATTCTTTAAACGTAAAAATATGGCGCTCAAAAGGAAAGAGCAACATATAACAAAGGTTTAACAACAAAGATCTAAGCTGTCAATCAAACTCTTAGCCAATGAGAAGTATAGCTGCCGATTGGGATTCAACGTCACGGAATCCCAACTTTGTGGCGCGCGATTTAAAACGGGCGAAATAGCCGCAAAATAAAATCAGTTTCACACAGTAAATATTGCTGTAAAACTTTTTTTCCCTGGCGGAAAAATAGTTTTTTGACATGATTGTCCCAATTAGGCTGTTTAAAAAAAAACTTTTTTTCTTTGCCGTTACCCTTTAAGGTATACGGAAAATTTCTTACTGCTAGGACCGCAGTTCACAGTATGTGAAGACAAATTTATAGAAAGAGTGCTATAAATTTTCTCATCAAATCCGTACGACCTTATTTTCACCCACGAAACAATCAGATCACGGAAACTGCAATTTATATATTTCCGATTAGATTTTAAGAAAAGGTACAACGTAGACTCTAACCAATTTCTTCAATGTGCCCGACGTTTCGAAGCCAGCTCGGCTCCTTGTTCACGGGTGACTGTTTATGGGCCCAAAGGTAGCAACCTGTCGTCGTTTTCTTCTCTTCTCTCTTAGCTTTGTTTTCTTCTTCTGTTTCTGTGTGTGGCGCATTTTAGTCCGTGTATGTAGCTGCTTGCTACATACACGTCCACCAAAAGATCGTCCACCAAAAGAAAAAGCTCAAGGCCTGATTTACCAAATTCCTTGTGCCGATTGCGACGCGTCTTATGGGGGGGAAACAAAAAACTTTCCCGAACGTCTGCGTAGACATAAGTATGGCGTAAAGAAGAATGACATCCAAGGCAGCGCGCTGGCGGAACATGCTCAGAAGACCGGCCACGCCATTGGCTTTGACAGCAGCTCCATCCTCGACACAGAAAGAAACTGGAGGAAGCGACTCTTAATAGAATCTTGGCACATACAAAGTACAAGCAACAACCTGAACCGTTCCACCGGAACGCTTCCAAGCAGCTACATACACGGACTAAAATGCGCCACACACAGAAACAGAAGAAGAAAACAAAGCTAAGAGAGAAGAGAAGAAAACGACGACAGGTTGCTACCTTTGGGCCCATAAACAGTCACCCGTGAACAAGGAGCCAAACTGGCTTCGAAACGTCGGGCACATTGAAGAAATTGGTTAGAGTCTACGTTGTACCTTTTCTTATTACTTACCTAACCAGGCGGAGTTCCGCCGAAATGTTTACATTTACGATTAGATTTTCTTGAAGAGCATGTGTGCTGGGAGTAAATGCCACGTTCAAAAAAATATGTGCCGCCCTCCAATTCAGGGCACTCTAAGGTGATAAAGAGAGTGACCGGTTCGCCCCAATTTACTGCATCCCTTGCAAATTCGCGCCAACACAACCTGATCAATAGCTTTTCAACCAGGAGGGACGCCTGAAATCATCTGGCTATTTCGATCATTTTCCTCATGAGGTGCTTTATGGGGTTGTTTCTAATATTCAGTGGAAAAATATTCATGAGGAAGCACCCAGGTCCTGGAAAAAAATGACACCCGTCGTCACGCCGTCTATACACAAGATGTCACACAACGTAAATAGGGTGGCGTCGCATTTTGATGTATGGGTAGCGCTTTCGGCACTAAGGAAGTTTCCCGGTCTATGCCACAAAATCTACAACAGAAAAAATGAGGGTGACATCTGCAAATATACTCATTCGAAGCAGTTCCAAAATTGTGCCTCCTCGGTCATGTATGAAATTTTCAGTACTTGAGGTAAGGCGTACGTAGATAGTATGGGCAGGTGCGTTGATCACGAGGCACGATAGTAAGTGCTGATATTAATGAATACCCCCTCCGACAATTTGGCTATTTCTTATGGCAAGTGCCCTTGTGCCCCTGAGCAAGAAAAAATAAAGATGTGGGGATGTTAAGAATCAAGATCGCTAGAGAACTGTATGAATCATTCAGCATCAAAATGCAAGGGGATAACAGGTACGAAAGTACCCTTACTGTTCATTTACCAGGTGTTGAGCAGCTCGAAGAGAAGAAAGAAGAAAACACGAAGGATTCAAGTACCGTTCGACACTTTAGAAAGAGAAAGATGAAGGTGTTGATATTTTACCATTAAACCCAACGGTCGCACAGACCTTCTGATGCTAAAGTCCACCGTCTCACTGATGGATCTTTAAGAATTCCAAAACACATGACGAATTTGAACTCCTGCTTGAGAAGCCTGATTGAGTGTGCAAATAGTTTGTGTGTTTTCAATAAATATTCAGTGTAAAGTTTCTGTTGTGCAGTTTCTCATTTTACGTCCTCTTCTCGCAGTGCTTTTGTCAAAAGGAACAATGTACAAACTAGCCAAATTCACGCTATAAACAAAAAAAGATTGTACCTAAAGATGGCTCACAATATTCTGAAGATAATCTTCTGTTTACAAGCATCTCTTTTTGTTCGTTACTGCTGTATATTATTATTGAGATCTATAACCAATGGAAAACAACTATCAGGGCAGCAAATTGATGGTGGAGGTAAGTTTGTAGAAACCACAGTGATGATTATTTACGAATACATAAAAGTATAGAACACTGAGGAGGGGGACGGAAACAGGACTCCTTTCATTGAGCAACAACATAGAATGACAGAAGATATGAAACCGCACCCACAAAGGTTTCATCGTTCTCAAAAAAGGAGAGGAGAAAAGTGTCAGAGGAAAAAAATGCAATAAATTTAGAAATTAAAAAGAACAGCCGTCACAACAAGGTATCACTAATCCAATTTCCTCTTGCGTCAAAAATTTTACATATCTCGTTGACAGTGATAAAGAAGGTGCAGAAATATCGTTTTTTTTACTGTCCCAAAGTTAGGTGTGCTATAAAACTAAAAGTTTGAAAAGCCCTAGCGTCACGACAACGTACCGGTAATGTAGCCTATTCTGTTGTTAGGAAAAGGAACCTTCCATTTAAAAAATATGAAATCTGATGCTAGAATGCTATCTGAGAAAACCAAGATCACGTGACGAGCCTTTTTTTAATTACGTCATACTTTTATATTATACTTCTAATATCTTTTTATGCTGAGTTCCCGTGTTTACCAGGAGCCTGCCTTAAAATTTCGTTTGTGCGTAATAATGTAAAACTAACCTAAGACACTTCAAATCATTATAAAAATGCGCCTTTCTAATTACTAACCAAACGGAAGTACAGAACCACGTGAGTCCTTTATCTATGCCCTGAAAAATTAAAACGCGACTTGCATGCATTTCGAGTCTAGAAACTTCGAAAGCATAGAGGCATATCTTTAAAAATATCAAATCTTGCACGTTTTTTTTTTTTTTTTTTTTTTGTGCGTTATGTTTTGAGAAATGCATATCTCGTTCTGAACTAACACACTGATGATGAATTGACCATTTGTTTGCGAAATAACTAATAACGTGGCACACGCACAGATTTCTAAGTTTGTATCGCAAGCAGGAGCGTTAGCGCACCTGCAACAGGTATTATCTTTGAATAATGGTGATTATGTGGATGTGCATTGTTCACCGCCGCCGTGGAAGCCTCGTGCCAGCTCTGTTGCGCAGGCTTTTGGTCACTCGTTGTCTGCCTGAAGCTTTAAATCTTACTCCAACATCCAATAAACAGAACGAATTCCAAGTTTATGTTATATTCACCCTGCTAGCGGAGCACGGTTTTTATTCTTACATAAATAGTGAAATATAAGCAGGGTGTAGAATAAAAATCAAAGATGAATTAAATCGGCATTTAAATTATACCTTGTTTACTATATCGATCTAAATCAAACCTTCCTCAAAAGGATAATCCCCAAGATATATTTTTATTTACTGTTTTTTTTTCTTTAATGTGTTTCACCTTTTGTTTTGTATTTATATCAAATTAACAATTAAGGAAGACTTTTTGAATACTGATCATGAACAAAAGGCTATGCTCTTCTGTGCAAATCAAAGCGTTGAGCTTCTTTTCTACCTTCGACCTCATTCGTCACATATCTAATGTATGATTGCAATCAAATGAGAACTTAAACAAAAAAAATATAAAAGGAAAAAAAAATTACGGGTTCATTGAAAGCAAATCAGGGCGTGAAAAAAATGCAAACAAAGCTTTTACTCTCGCTAAAAATTAAGCTGCTTTCGGTCTGATATGGGGGGATTTATATCAGTACAAGTTGATAGACTGTACTCGAAAAGTTTCAATTTACATTAAACCTTAATTTCACACTGCTTTCAATAATCGGACGATTTTTTTAACGAATCGGCCAGGTTTCAAAGAACATAAACAAATGTGGTATAGAATCATTCTTTCTAGTTACAGTGATTTAAATCAAAGAAGCTCTATGTAATTAAAAAAATTTAAATATGTAACGAAAAACATAATAATGTATCGCCAGACTGAATGCAAGCATGGAAACGATATCGAAACATGAAAGCGTTGTTTAGAACAATACACAATTTCACGCTTAGGCTGCCGAGTCTATTCATGCGTTGAAAGTTTATTTCCTACCCCACTTGCATCTGGAATTCCTTCAGCCTTAAAGGCAAATGTACAAACAAATTCGTGGGTTGGCCTAGATGAAACACGAAGCCACCCTTCTCCATTTCTGCGAGGCCACGTAGGCTAGCCCGCAATCCGACACCTGCCAAAACCGTCTCCCAAATTCATTAAAATACTCATAATAATTGAAGGACCGGAAAACCCAGGACAGAAAACAATGGTGCCTAGAGGTTCTTTCGTGTCTTAATTTAGGAAGGCTTCTCCGAATATCTGGCTCTTTTGCAGGCGAAAAGTCACGAAGGTTTTGTATATGGACGAGCTTAATGGTTTTTTCACAGCACGTATACCACTCAAACTGTATTCCGCGAAATTGATATTTTGTTCACCCTTAAAACCACAATGCCAAGTTGAAGGCATGGGCATTGTCTCATTAATCCGGAAAGAACCGTTAACAATGAATTATTAAGCGCTACTGGAAAATGTTTTCAAAGCAATAAAGATGCTTCACACAGAAGTTGAAAACTATGAAATATATGTTGAGCCTCTCAATTGATCTAGTTGAATTTTGAAAACCCAGGTTAAAAAAAAATCTTCGCAAACTTTTGTGTCGACAATTTGAACACGTACTAAGAAAATGAATAGTGTCTAGAAGTCATAATCAGCTAAAAATTTAAAAAAGCTACAAAAGGCGTACCGAAGGGATGTCTATCACTACTCAGAAGGTCATCTTTGTTTTGGGTTCAATCTCCCGAAAAATTAAACATTAATATAACTGTCAGGTAACTTTCAAACGCCTTCCTGTCATCATTCCTAAAACATAGTTTGTATGTCCTAGAGCAAATATCTGCAAATTGTCATGATTATGAATATTTTAGAAAACAAATATGTTCAGATTGTGGCGTATGTGTATTTCACAATTCTTTTTATCTGCTAACTACCACACAAGGTTCGAAGGCGTGAACTTTTCGTTTACCGAAGTAAACTTTGGTATGTTTGATTTCGAAAATCGTACCCGGACATCAGCTTTAATTTATGATATAATCTCAGCGTCCAGTGGTATACGCGCTGTGAAAAAGCTATTAAACTCGTCAATAGGGAAATATTTCTGGCTTTTCGCTTGCACGAAAGCCAGGTGTTCGGAGTAGCTTTGCTACGTTGAAACACAAAATAACGAAAGAGCTAATTTTAAAAACAAACAAGCCTTACCAACCTGAATCTAAAGAAAATAACGGCACGTACAAATTTTTTAAACTTTCACTAACCATATTTAATTTGTAATCATGCAGATTGTTTAACACGTCTTCAGAAAAGTCTTACAACAAGAGGCATTCACCCCAGGACAGAACCTGGGATGTTATTAGCCTACGAATATAATAGACATAGCTGCGTACATTTTTTATGTATCAGTTGTGTAACAAAAGTTTTTTGCGCTTTTTGTTTATAATATTTCGATGAGTACCTTGGAGTTAGAAATATTCAATTCGAACTTTGAATTTATTTAAAAATTATAAATTTGCCCGAATCGTTAGTCCTGTAACTGACAGTCTTACAACGGTCATTCGTGTAACTATCGTACATTGGTCAGTGCGCGTAACAATCAAATGTGCCGCGATAAATCGCAGCACGGGTCAGTCGTATCCACAAAAAACACTTCATCCTTCATTGATATATTAGTGTACTATTATGCTACTCCAAGGTCAATTAGGCTTTTGAATAAAAGACACGAAATGCCGCCTGCATCGACCCCGAGATAAAAAAAAAAGAATACGATCGGAATGCTGAAAACTTTTTACTGTATAGTCTTTGCGTGATTAATGTATTTTTCGGTTTGTGTACCAATTCTAAGCTGTTAATCAAAAAGTGAACATGCATCCAAACTAATTATGTTGTGCTCTAAAATTATTTTAATTGCTTTTCAAAGAGACAAAGTGGCGCAGTTCAAGAAAGTTTCGCAAAAGAAGCAGCCCTCACAGGAATACTTTCTAATCTAGGCAAAAAGTTGGAGTCTATAGGTTTTATGCCTGTGATTTTCAATTGTATTATTGCAAAGAAAAAGAATCAAAAGAAGTAAAATAAGCATAAAAATCAATCCGCGAAATAGTTATCTCTAATTTTATCTGGAGCATGTTTTACAATAATTATTGTTAACCACATAAATAAACATCTGGGGTCTCGGCTGTTTTTTTGTGTGTGAAAACAAAAGGAATTACATGTTGATGAGCATATGATAGTAAGCTAGAGTCAATGTCGACAATTTTTCCTTTCATGAACCTCGTTTTTTTATATTCTGGAGACTTACTTTTTAAACATTTAGTTTATTCCTTGTCTATATGATAGTTACGCCGAGCGATAATTATCAAAATACTATAAATGGTACCAAAAGTCGTTCTGAAAAAATGGCCAACAGTAATGCGAAACTTATCCTCCTTCCACAGTTTTATTCTTTGCCGATGTAAAATTATTGCGAGTGGTGATCAGCGAAAATTGCAAAGAAGCTACCAGAAGACACCGAAAAGAAAGCCAACGGTACTCAGAAGGCTATCTTTGATTTTCAGATATTTTATAAGTTGCTGATGAAATGATGGTGTGAGTGATGAGAAAGCAATTATGAAAGCTACCAAAACGCCCCAAAAAGATAATTAAATAGATTAACGAGTTTATTACAATTACACGTGTTTTTTTTCGTCGCTAATGCAACATTATTGCTACCGATAATCAGCGAAAATGTTGAAAGCTACCGAAATACATAAGTGAAGGTGTCAAACAGTATTCAGATTATTTTTACACAACTTTCATATTATTTTATGATATACCTTTACTCCGACGCATAATTATCAAAAACTGGTCATAGCTACCAAAAGACGAACTGAGAGGTTTCGAATAGCGTTCAGATGGTTATTTTTACACAAATATTTTGTTGTTTCATGTAAAATTAATATTCCGAATGATAATCAGCAAAATTTATCAGAGCCACCAAAATCCATACTGAAGGATGGCCAAGAGTACTCAGAAGGACATATTTGTTTTACACATTTTTATACGTTGCTGATGTAATGTTCTTAAAGGCGAGGATAAACAAAAAGTTATAAAATATTTCAGAAGGCACACCGAAATTTGGTCAACAGTATTCAGACGGTTATTTTTACACGTATTTTTATTTTGTTTCTAATGTCATGTTCAGGCGAGTGATAATCAACAAGAATGATCGCAACTACCAAAAAGCACACTGAATCCTAGCATCACACTTCCCCGGCTCTTACTTGGACGAGAGTGGCCCAAGCCTGGGCCGAGGAAGTGTGCTAGATGAGCAACAGTATCTGAAATTAATTTTTTCCACATTTTTATGTTGATATACACTTATTGAAAGCAAGATCATCGAAAAGTTATAAAATATATCAGAATACGTACGAAAGAACGGCCAAAACATTCAAACAAAACATTTATAGGCAATATATGTATATATATATATATATATATATATACATAACTATTAAGAGAGGTGATCAGCGGCACATCTTAAGCTATCAAAAATACACGAAGGATAGCCAAGACACTTCAGAACGTTATGTGTAACTTTTCTTACATATTTTTGATGTGATTGTCGTATAATTGCGAACGGTGAAGTGAAAAAGCATAAAACACCATAAACGTTCTTGTCCATGATGCCCAGGATGTCCAACATGGCCTGAAAAAAAGTGAGACCCGTCGTCATACCTTATATGCACAAGGTTTAACACAACCTAAATAGGGTGCGTCGCATTTTGATGTCCGTGTAGCGTTTTCGGAACCAGGGAAGCTGTCTGGTCTCTGCAGCAAAATCAACAGAAAAGATGTGGCAGACCTGTGCAAAAAAAAGCTCACTCGAAGCATTCGAAGATTGTGCCCCCTCGGTCGTGTATGGCATTCACATGACATGCAGTCAGGCGTACGTAAGTCAAATGGGCAGGTGCGTCAATAACGAGGCACCACAGCACGTGCTGTGAGTAAGGAAGTCCCCTTCGGGCGATTCGGCTATTTATTGTGATAGATGGGCATGTGCTCCTGAACTAGAAAAACACAATAATTCTGGGGAAGTTAAGAAACAAGATCCTTAGAGAATTTCATGAGCCATTAAACATCGGAACGCAAGGAGGCGACTGATCCGAAATTGCCCGTACTGTTTATTTAACAGATAAAGAATTTAAATTCCAGATTCGAAAGCCCGATTCGGTGTACAAATGGAATGCGTGCTTTGAATAAACAGTCAGTTCAAAGTTACGATTCTTCAGTGTCTCTTACTTTACGTCCTTGTCTTGACGCACTTTTGTCATAAAGAACGATGTACCAACTAGCACATTTATCACTATTTATCAAATACATACATTTAAGGATGGCTAACAGTATTCAGAAGATAAATCTTCTGTCCATATGAATTCCTCTTTATTCATTACGGGTGGGATGACCTAGACAATGAAGTTGTTCAGTCCACCCGTAACGCATTATAGCCAAGTAGCTCAACTCATACCCGTAGTAAGTATTTTTATACGTTGCTACTGTAATATTACTGATAGCTGTATCAAATTAGAAAACAATTGTTGGGCAGCAAATTGATGTTTGAGTCAAGTTTGCAGAAGCCGCAGGGGTTATTATCTAAGAATACATAAAAAAATAAAACATCGAGGACGGGGGTTTAAATGGGAGTTCCTTCATTTAGCAACAACATAGAACGACCCAAAATATAAAACCACAACCCAAAAGTTTTAACATTCTCGAAGAAGGGTTGGAGAAAATTGTTAAAGAAAAGATTAATTTGATTTACATATAAAGGTTTATGAAGAACTGGCGTCACAACAAGGTATCAGTAATCCAGTTATATATAGTGTCATAAATTCGACATTTCTTATTCTCAGTGATAACGAAGGCGCAGAAATACTCTTGTTGACAGTCCCCAAGTTAAATGTACTATGAATATAATTTTGCTTAAAATACTAGCGTCAGGGCAATGAATCAGTAGTCTACTCATTTTTGGAGTTAAGAAGAGGAACCTTTACAAAAATTAAATCAGATGCTAGAATGCTATCTGATAAAACAAAGAAAGCGGGAAGGGATTCATTATAACTATATCATAATATTATATTATACTTCCAATATTTTTATTCTGAGTTCATATGTTCACCAGGAGCCTGCCCTTAACTTTCGTTTTGGCGTTATGGTGGGACTCTGAGATACAACACATCAAAATTATATAAAAAGGACGCCATTTGATTAAATATTAAAACAATCTAAGTGTACGAATTAAGGAAGAAACGTAAGTACTGAAAAACACGGGTCCTTCATATATTCATTAAAAAATAAGAACGGGGCTTCCATGCATTACATGTCTAGGATCTTGGAATGAATAGAAGCCTATCTTCACAAATATCAAATCTTACAGGTTGGTTTTATATTGCGCTAAGTTTCAGAAATACATGTCACAGTCTGCAGTAACAGACTCATGAAGAATTGGACATTTCTTTCCGAAATAACAAAATACGTGGCACGCGCACAGACTCGACATTGCACCGCAAACAGGAGCGTTAGAATAGCTGCCACCGCTGTTATCGCTGGTTAATGTAGATTATGTAGATGTGCAATGTTGACGCCGCCGTGAAAGTTTCGCTCCAGCTCTGTTGCACAGGCTTTTGGTCACTCGTAGCCTGCCTCATGGTTTCGGCTCCTACTCCAACCAGTGTCAAACAGAAATTTTATTCAGTTCGCTTTCGGTTCGGGTTCACGGCTTTCGGTTCAACTCCGGGGAACAAAAATAACGGTTCGAACCGCTAAATTCTGAAAGCTTTTATCCGTGTGGTTTTGTCAATAGTCGCTATTTTCAACGTGAAACGAGTAAGTATATAGCCTTCTATCACTATTATAGTCCACTTTTATTTTCAGGTTCCGAAGATAAAAAAAAAACGGTGTTCTTTAATTTGTACAAAATAGCAAAGGAAAATCTAGATTAGCACACAAAATATTATGTTTATACGACTCAACATATATTTATTTACTTCAGTCACGTCTATTTTACCTAATAAGATAGGTTATCACGTAGTCTGGTAGGGTGCCTAAACTACCACTTTGTACCAATTTGTTGAATCCTAGTTGTGCTCTTAAACTTTGGAATTAAATATAGTGCATAAAATTATAGACCGAGCACCTTCCCGCTATATATATAGTGAAATATAGTGTACGAAATACATTTCAAAATACGTATATATGATGACAACATAACTAAGCTAAAAGCCGTATTATCAGTATGCACCGATAGTTTTAGGAGAAGCCCTTTCGTCGACGTTTTACAGAATTACTGAGTGGCATTTACAAAACTTGTTTTTTCTTTACGAGCATTGTTCACATTCAGCATTATGATTCAGACTAATAATCATTGAGAAAAGAGTAATCAAAATGGTTCATTCTAATGTAAACGCGCCTTTGTACTCAGATCGAATCTGGCCTAATATAGCGAGTGGCCAAGTGAACATTCTCGGCATAGCGTGGCTGTTGAGGCTTGTTCTTTACAAGATGCCGGTCAATTCAATCGGCAAACAAGCATCACGCTTGCTAATTGGTGATTTTTTGTTATAATAAAGTAGTATTTAATCCTTTGCTCAACACTGAAGCTACTTAATGGATCCCCCTCTGACGGTCTGCATGCGTAATCGTCATAGTTCCGCCACGCGCCCCTGTGTACTTTGTTTTCGTTCAGCCCGCAGACACATATATTGTTCATCACATAAAAAGAGACAATAACAGATTTCTAGATGTTGTGTGTTCGTGTGTTTATACAGCCTGAAATTAGTCTGCCTCAACTTACGACTTGTCTCTCAGCTGTATATTAGCAAGTTGGTCAGTGCAGTACTACCGCTAGCGTGGGCTTTTAAAGGGCCCATGAAACGAATTTTAGGCTGGGATAAATCAATTTATATTGGGATTTTTTCTAATAGCATATCATTCAGTGGGCCAAACAAAAAAAAAGTAGAAAGTCAAAAGCCTGACTTTCGGTGCGAATGTTGGAAAACACAGCGGACTATTTCGTACCTCCTTCCCTTCGTAAGCTCTCTGCATTTTCACTGTGATACATCCGCGTCCCCAAAGCGCGTCACCGGGCCCAAAGGCACGTCACACGACACCGGACCTCACTTATTCCCTTCACCCCTAAGCTGACGGTGTGGCTGAAGCTACACTCTAAAAAAAAAGGGAGGAGAAATGGAGGAAAAAGTGATTTTCCTCCCTGTCGCCTACGGAAGGGAGGAAATCGCACCCGTTCCTCCATTTCACCGATTTAGATGCAGCGCAACCTGGTGGCGCTTGAAAAAGGGACGAAAATTCCTCCCCCATGCTCGCGGCGGCAGCGGCGGTTCGAACCGCCGCTGCCGCCGCGAACATGTTGAATGGCGGTGACGGCAACTTGAGGAATTGGTTACCGTCACCTAGATCAACCCCACTACTGCCCATGCGCGGTGCTAGGAGAGAAAAAGCGGAGCTGCGGGGGCTAGCGGAGGGACACTAGTTTAACAAAACAAAAAGCGAGGCGCGTAGCGCGGCGTGCGTCTCGCAAGAATCACGCCGTATGTGCCCGCTTCGAGATCGCGCTTATTCATTGTGAATGAAACCTTGCAGCTGCGATAAGTACAGGTGGCGACTTATCACTGGAATGGCAAGTACGACCGCTTTCGTCGTGTTACTTGCTACATTACAAGTGGACATAGTGACCCTGGAGCGAGGGAACAAAAAAAGGACGGACAGACTCGAAACTATCTATCCTTAACCAGCTCGCCTGCCTATTGGCTTTAACAATTCAGTAACAAGAAGGGCGCACAAGAAATAATCGTCATAAGCGTGGAACATTTTTTCTTTAATCACGTTGTTGCTAAGATCGCTGCTCTATTCGAGTCGACACGTCTATACGTTCCTAGCCCCGTCACCTCCGCGAAAAACATATACACTTGAAATAAAGCGTACGTACCATACAGCGAAAGGTAATCCCTGCAGCGTTTATTTCAGTTCTGTGTAAAACAGAACAGCATATCCAGTCGATAGGAACGAGAACTGCGATGCGGCGAGCGACCGCCGTCCGACACACGTCGTAGTCCGTCAACATCGGGACCACGACCGGCTTGCGGGAACACGCGATATATATATATATATTTTTAAAAAACCTGATCCCCGCACAAGAAAGGACGCTGAAATGACGATTCGGCGAAGGAACGAAGCAACAAATCCGGGAGACAAGGTCAACAATTCATTCGGGAAGAGTCCACTTGGAAGAAAGGGTAGCACAACCATTCCATTCTGGTTGCGGGGCGAAGTAGGGGAGGGAGGCCGGATCTGCGGTCTTGAAGGAACGGATGATCCAACCAAGCGGACGGTTCACCGCCGCTTTTTTAGTTTGTGCGGCATCTCCTGCTACTGTGTGCTACATATCAAATAACGCACTCGCAACAAAAAAAAAAAGAAGGTAAAGTGAACAAATAATTTCGTCGCACTTTTGTTTTCTTTTATGCGGCCCACTTAGTCCCTTATCGCGCGGTTTCTCTCGTGTCGCGAAACGAGCGCTGGCCGGCTGTAGCACACGACCAAGTTCACCCGGCGTCAACAACGTGGATCTCAAATCTGCTCGTCGCAAATGTACTGGACGTACTTTTAAAAGAAGCAAGGATGAACATAAGCTTACTATTAACGTTCTATTTAGATAGTGACGTGAATAGAATACTACAAACAATTGCTGTACAACCTTTTATTTTAGCTTTAGTATCCAAAATAGTTGCATTGCGTTAGCTCTCGTAACGCTATATTCTGCAACGGGTTGCAAACGTTCTCTAAAACATGAAAACACGGCTCCGCTACGGTACATATAGCGGAGGCCATACCCATAATGGATTGCTTATAGAGTTGCGGAAGTGACTGAACGATCTAAAACTCTCAACACGGGCTTTTTAACTTTTTGACTTGGGCAGCGTGATGTTTTCAAGCGGTTGTGATACCAAAGTCATGGTTCGTGGGTCCTTATCGCTCCCGGCACTTACTATTTATAGGTAGAAGGCTCCAGGTAAGAAAATTAAAACAATATTAAATTTCACTTTTACGGGTGCCGAAGCGTGACCCAAGATATGTCCCCTGCTCTTGCAACGAGTCTTGTTAAAACCAGGAATATTTTTTGTTTGAAAAATTCTTTGAAATTCTTGTGCAACAATTAAAATTAATCATTCCCCCGCCTAAACTTAAAATAGATTACACTGGCACTGCACACTCCAATCAAGCTATAGCTTGGTGGCAAATTTTAGCACCAGTGTACTTCATTTCAACACTGCGTTGCCAACATGATTCTTCGAACTTATTAAAAATATATTCATTAAATTTTAGTTAATTAACCTAATGATCTACATTTGCTTTGATCAGGGTGTTGAATTAAGAGATAGGGGCTATTCTATGAGACAAGTGAAATAATGTATGAAGTACGAGTAGTATTCGCTCCGTCTCTCCGTGTTTATGCGACAAATGATGGCAGTCACCGGCCAAGTCGGATTCAAAAATAAGACTGCCATATATAGAGAGAGTGCGAAGTTAGCGTACGTGGAGAGGGGTGGGGGTTCAGTGTCGGTGCATTGTTGCGTTTGTGGGGTGTTCTCCTTGTGTTTCGTGTATTCTGTATGTTCGGTGTTGTATTTGCCATGTAGCGTTCAAGGGCGGGGGACATTGGAAAACATATTGGCACTTCACCAACACTTTTTTTTTTCTGTTTTGAGCGCCATCTGGTGGAAGCTATGTGAATTACACGAGGGGAGAAAGTTTCCTCCATTGGGCGAAAAAAGGTGGCGATTTTCCTCCGTTCTTAGGGGAGGAACGTTTTCTCCACGAGCAAAAATAGGTGGCAACTTTCCTCCCTTCCTAGGGGAGGAAATTTCCTCCCGTTTTGTAGGAGGAAAATTTCCTCCATTTGTAGAGCAATATATGATACACGCGAGTTCCTCCTTTAAGGGAGGAAGTACTACTCCCTTTTTTTTTAGAGTGTACACGCTTGCCGGACCAATCAGCCGCCTTTCTTTCATCGCCTAACCTCATTCTCTGCGCACGGGTATTCGCGAGAGAGCGTGATCACGCGGCAAAAGTATGTCTCGCCCGACGAGCGCGTAAGTTCCACAGCGACTCGCTGATCTTTTAGCTTAAGAATGACTGTGTCGGGGTGCACAAACGAGAGTTGTGAACCCGGATTGAACTGTTTGGCACAATGCTCGATATATGAGTTGAGGAGGAAAGAAAAACGGGAAAAAGTTGGAAAATTGTTTGATGACCATTTTAACGTGCATCATGCAATAGTGGCGAGTTTTATTAGACCGTGTTTCCCCCTCCTCTAAGCCCCTCCGCTACCCGGGAATCTACAGCCAAGGCCATCGGCACGCAGGCGCAGTCTCGGTTTCTTCGAAGCGGAGGGTTAGCGGAGGGTGAAACACGGTCTACTAAAACTCCCTAGTGATACATGACCGCACGCCGGTACGATGTTCTTCCAGATCGAAACGGGCAGAAATGGGGATTGAACCAAGGATCCCCGGGTTCTGCAGCGCGAGCTTTCGCTTCACGTGCTCCGAGCTGGTGAGCGCCAGAGCCTCTGGTGAGCGCTAGTGCCACTAAATAAGCTACGCTTCAGAGTAACGACACTTGGCCATATCGTGGCTTAAAATCATGGTTGACAAATATCTGCAGCTTTATCTGAACTTACAGGAAACGCTGTACTGTCCTTCACAAATGTTTAAACAGTTCACGACAAAGCAAAACAATATAACATGCGCTTTCTAACACCGAATATAATGCAGAGAAAGTCTCACTTTTGAATCATGACGATATGCAGTTACGTCTGCTGCGTAAAGCACCTAAATGGCGGCGCCCACAACAATGCGGGGAACGGAGTGCCGATCTTCTAAGCACAGCACATTTAGTGGCTCTAGTGTGGGCTAGTCCTCTAGGCCACCGAACCCCTTATACTCTGTTTCAGTTGAAGTCCAGACACAGCCGATGCTACAAGCGCGAGCATATGGCCCTGAAGAGCGCTTGCACCGCATGAGCGCGCGTCCTTGGAAGAGACAGTGAAAGCTGCTGGAGCTCGCGCTTGTAGCATCGGCTGCGTCTAGACTGAAACTTAAACGAAGTATACCCTTATATGTTTCAGAAGCTAAATATGTATCAGGAACACAGTTATTTAGATCAAGTACCAATCAGAAATGCGTTTAAGGCTCTTCCAAATTACCTAGACGTGGCTATCGAGGATAAAAATGCCGGAAAAGATTTGTAGGCCATATTTTAGATAATTTCGGGTGTATTTGCTTATGATGTATACCTTTAAGGTGATCAGCCCTTTATTTATGTTGTCAAGTCTTCAGTCAGTAATTTAGTAAATTTTTATTATCATCTGAAAAACCGACTATATGAAGTTCACATAATAGCTTCAGACCGACACGAGAGGACGATACTCGAAAATACGCCAGCAGTCGAGTGTGCGGAAAATTGCTTTTTTTGTTCACTGTTTGGCAGTGTGAAACACGGGTCGCGGGGTATGCAAAAAAAAAACAAAAAAAACTGTGGGCTCCCATAATAGATTGGGAAGCAAATAAACCAAATATGAGGACATATAAATAATACGATTTACACAATCTTATACACAACGCCTCATTGCAAAAAGAAATACTTAAAATGTATGGAAGGATATTCCTAATTAAACATAAACACTGCGAAGGACAGACAATATTTTTCTGATGTAAATCACATTCGGACTTAGGCTTCCACGAACTCGAAACTTAGGAAAATGCTGTCTCGGGAGGCTAATGTTATACTTGGTTTAACATGCACTTTGTTTTAGAGCGGAGCTTTTATGGTACGTTTACACCTGAGAAGAAATCCCCTGCCGCGGGTTCGGATTCGCTCCCGGCAGCGGCGGCGACGAGCGGGTTGACTTTACATCAATTTTCTTCGAGTGGCGGCGCCGGCGCCGGCGCCGGCTGCGGATGCTGTTCTCGTAACATCACGTCAAATTTGACGAGAAGGCGCGAGAGTTCCCGCCTCGGCTCTCTCTCCCGTGCGTTGCTGCTCCCGAAAAAACGCCTAGTTGTTTCGTACTCAGCGTCAAGCTGCGCAAGAATGTCACTTCCGGTCAGCGAAACGCGTCGTTCGGCGGCAGAAATAGGTTCTGGACCTATAGGACTCTTCGCTGCGTTTTCCGCCCAGCGTTTCGCCCCAGCGACAAAAGCTGGGCGGATTCGCTAGCGGATCCGCAACTGTAAACGTACCACTAGGCGCCCGTTTCCGGGTTGGTCGGCGTCGCCGTCGCTGTTGGCGTCAGCGTAGCCGGACTAAATTTAGCTGGAAAATTGACGTCACGTGACCTCAAGACCAATTCAATTTCCCGCTGCTTGACCTCAACACGAATTCAATTCCCCGCTAAATTAGCGGGGAAATTCATTTCCTCCGCTAGACTCATCGGGAAAATTCAGTTTCTCCGCTAGACTTAGGAAAAAGTTCACGTTACGTGATGTGACCGCGTGACACCAAGTCATGTGACGTCATTATCCCCGCTAACTTTTGCTGGGAAACTAAATTGAAGGAGGTAGGGAGAGGAGGGGATAGAGGAGAAGGAGGGGAGGAGGAAAGGCATACCCTCCCTTCCGTACCCTCTTCTCCTCCTCCACAGGAGCTGCGCTCTAATTTCGCATTACAGAGATTTGTAAACGTTTCATTTTTTGGGGCCCGACTTTACAACTCTGCGCTTTATCAGTCATGCGTGCTCTAGCATTTTAGGAGGCTGCGGCATATCATCACGAACTACTATATAAGCTCCAGAACTATACAATTGGGACATACATTTTTCCTAGTGTTGAGAACATCACATTTCACCAAAAAACGAAACTGATGAATATTGTTTGCACGTAACGTCATTTCTCCATATGCTGGTACTCATTGCGATTTGTCCTTGCTGAAAATGTCAAATCCCGTGGTGAAAAATTCATGATGCGGAAGGTTCGCTCTCAGTGAGAGCAATTTATTCCAGAGACACAGATCATTCTTGCTTGGTGCAGCTGCGTGAGGAACGGTGCCAGCGTCTGGCACAACGAAAACGCGCTTTCCGGCAAGAGTGTTTTTGCAAACGAAGTAGCGTCCGGGTTTACGTTTTCTGGTCTGCGCCGAAGATGCGGAACTGAGGAAGCTTTACAACACAGTATCTTTTTAAACGTCCCCCCCCCCCCCCCCTCCCCCTCCCTACCGCTTTTCTAGTTTCGATCCTTGTCCAGAGATTACTTTTTGTACCTTAGGGACTCCCTCCTCTGTTTGGGGGTGTTAATTCGATAATTTTATGTGTTTCATTTGTTGACAATAATCCTACATTTCTTTTATTTTGTACCCCAAAACAGTGAAATCTACACAAAATGCGGAGTAAGTCATAGCATGGGGTAGAAATAGAGAACGACACCCCTGTGAGACTGAATCAATGTGACTGCTTATTCGTCATACAAAGGACAGTCTGCAAACAAATTCAACCTCAAGCCACCACTAGATCGGTGGTTCGAATGCCACCCGGAATTGAGTTCCAGAAGAAACTGGGCCATTGGCATTCGAACCACGGATATCGCGATGACTTATGTTTGAAGGCTGATTTTCGTATGATGTAGAAGCAGCGTGACCCCGGCATTAGATCGGCTGCCAACATTCGGCTGTCCCTCTGAGTCCACTGGGATGTTTCTTTTCAGGTATCCTTCCCGTACAAACTTGTAGTTCTATTTATCGTCGAATTGATAAGTCACATTTAGTCCTTTAAATGCTTCTATTCTCGGGGAAAACTTTTCCAGATAGTTCAGCAACAACAAAAGCATGTTTGGCTGCCTCAATAACATGTAAAATGGGTAGTACAACAATTTTTGAACTTTGAGTGAATACCGCTCAGAGATCATTTCTGACGTTGATAACTTGCAAAAACACCCATTAGTTTTTCTTTACGCTCATGGCAGACAGAAGAAAAAGAAAAAAAAGAAACTGCTTTTCCCTCCTCAACTCGCCATTAGAACAAGTGGCCATGTGATCTGACGCTAATTACGTACCGTCTGTGTTCATGTTAGCCATGCGCTGGGGTTGGCAAAGAGTAAACCATGGGTTGATCTTCAGAGATTGTCAGAGTTCGGCTATTCTCATCTTTGATTGAACACGAGTCGATTATACGAATTTCGGCGAAGCTGACTGTCGTGGACCCGACCACTCGACTTGGGATCACGGCAATCGAGCACCTCATGGTGTCGCCAGACTCTTGGTAAGAAGTCGTAATATCATATGACATCACGGTGTCAAGAACGCTAATAAATCTAGTGACGTTCTCAATTTAAGTGGACTTGACGCAGAGATTGACGTGACTACGTCACGGGGCCACGTGACGTGGCATTACTTGACAGCATGTATTGACATGGTGACGTGACGTGACCGCGTGAAACATGACTTATGAGAGTGTTAATAAAAAAAGACAGACACGAGGAAAACCCACAGTCTCTCATACATTCCAATTCGTCATACGTCAAATTGACCACTACATATGAATGCAGATGTCAATTTTTATTTCTAAAATATTCATTTTGTAATACAAAAAAAAAAATTAACATCTAGCGTTTTGAATCGGTTACCGTTATATATTTTTCGGTTCAGTTCCGGTTCAGCTCCAAGATGCCGGCGAGGATTTCGGTTCGGTTCTGTTCCGGTTCGGCTAAAAAAAAAGGTTCGGTCCCAGTTTACGGTTCGGTTCGGTTCCGGTTCCAAACTGTGCCACCAACATCCAATTAAAAGAACGAATTTCGTGTTTATGTTACCTTTACCCTGCTGGCAGAGCACGGGCTTTATTGTTACATAATTAGTGAAATATAAGCAGGGTGGCGAATACAAATCAAACTTAGTTTAACTCGTGACTTAAATGAAACCTCATTTTATTAGAATGATTTAAATCAAATTTTCCCCACAAGAATAATCCCCCGAAGAGTTTTTTACGGTTTTTTTTTTTAATTTAATATCTTCCGTCTGTATGTTGTGTATTTATATCAAAGAATTATCAAGTGAGGGATACATAGAATATTGATCACGAACTAAAGGGGGTGCTTTTTTCTATAAATCAGAGCGTTGAGCTTTCTTTCTGCCTTCGATTTCATTCGTCAGATACCTAATCTTATATTGCAATAAAATCAGAACTTGAACTAAAGCGAAAAAGAAAAGAAATTAATCAAGGGATTTTTAAATGCAAACCCGGACTTCAGAAAAAATGCAAAAATATTTTTCACTGGCTAAAATCAAGCCGCTTTTGACCTGATATGCCGGGCTTTACATCAGTAAAAATTGATTTTCTGTACTCTAAAAGATTAAATTTACATTAAAACTTTATGTCGCATAGCTTTCAATAATCAGATGAATCTTTAAATGAATCGGCCATGTTTAACAAACATATACAGATGTGATATAGAATAACTTGTTCTAGCTATGATGATGTATATAAACAAGCCTCATTTAATTTAAAAAATTTCAAATTTATAATTAAAAAATATGATATATTGCCAGCCTGAATGTAGGCCTGCAAATGAAAGAAAAACATGAAACTGGTGTTCAAAAGAAGTACACTATCTTCCGCTTAGGCTGTCGAGTCTATTTATAACTTTAAATTTTATTTCCATTCCCACTTCCACCTGGAATTCCTCCAACCTTAAAGGCAAGTAATCAAATAAATTTGTGGGTTGGTATAAATAAAATATCACGCCACCCTTCTCCAGTCCAGCGATGCCACGTAGGCTAGCCCGCAATCCGACGCCTGCAAAAGCCCTGCCCTATGCCATGAAAGCACTCATTAGAATTGACGGACCGGAAAGCTCATAACGGAAAGCAATGGTTCCTAGATGTTTCTCTGTGTCTTAAACTCCTAACATCTAAATTTCGTGCAAGCGAGGAGCCAGGAAACTTTCCTATGCGAACGAGGTTAATCTATTTTTCACAGCGCGTCTACCACTCAAACTCAATTCCGCAAAATTGCTCCTCTGTTCGCCCTTCGAACCACAATGCCAAGTTGGAAGCAGGGGCATTGTCTGATTAATTCGGGAGGAACGGTTAACGATGAATTAATAAGTGTCATTGGAAAACATTTTAAGACTATAAGGATGCTAGTCTCAGAAGTTGAAAAGTTTGAATCGTATGTTGTGCCTTTCAACTTTTTTTAGTATAATCTTCGAAAGCAAGAATTGAAAAAGAAAAGAACCTCTCGACATCTGTGTTGACAATTTGATCCCGTACCAAATAATACATATTATTTAGAAGGTTATTCTTTTTAAATAATTATCTTATTTCTTGTTGATCTTATATTATTGCGAAAAATAATCAGCTAAAAATGTAAAAATCTACCAAAAGGCGTATCTAAACGATGTCTAACAGTACTCCGAAGCTTATCATTGTTTTGGGTTCATTCTCCCCCCAAAAAACATTAATATTAATGTCAAGTAAGTCTCAAATGTCTTCCTCCCATAATTTCTAAAATATATAGTTTGTATAGCATAGCATCGTGGTGTCCTAAAAATAAATATTCGCAAGTTCTTATAATTAACACTATTTTAGAAAAAAAAAGAGTTTTCATTCGTTGATATGTGCGATTTCAGCATTTGTTTTTTATCTGCGAATTGCCACACAGTATTTAATGGCGTGAACTTTTGTTTTAGCGCAGTAAACTTTAATAAGTTTGATTTCGAAATTCGTACACCGACGTCGGCTCTTATTTATAATATAATCTCAGCGTCCAGTGTAGCTAAAGCTTTTTTTTTTACATATTTTTAGGAATTTTAAAAAGAAACAAGTCTTACCGATCTGAATGCCACAGGAACAACGAGATATACGAATTTATTTAAGACCCTCTGCTAACCATATTGAATATGTAAACATGCAGACTGTTAGCACGTTTTTAGGAACGCCTTACAGAAGTCGCTCATCTCGCTCAAAACCAAAAATATTATTAACTTATGGATATAATATGTATAACTCGGTACCTTTTTTATGTGTCAGGTATGTAACAAAACTTATATTTGCTCTTTTTCCATAATATCTCAATGAGAAATGTCCAGGTGTTAGAAATATTACACTCGAACTCTGTATTTTTTTACGAAATAATTATTTCCCCGAATTGTCTGTTGTGTAACGGTCAGTCGTTCAACGGTCGTTCGTATAACGGTCGTGCAACGGTCAGTTGCGTGACGATGATTTGTTCCGCGATAAATCGCAGCACGGGCCAGTCGCATCCGCTTAATTTTTTTTCTTCCATTCCTGATCATTATAGAATCATGCTAGTTTATGGCCAATTAGATTTTTGAATGACAGGCTCCAAATGTACGATCCATCCCGCCTGCATCCACGCCCCTATGAAAATAATGCCATCGCTATGCAGAAAGCGTTCTTATTTAATATTCTTTAGTGATAAATTTATCTTTAGGTTTCTGTAAAGATACTTAACTGCTTATTAAAAACAGAAACATGATCCCAAACAAAATTATATTGTGCTTTAAAATCGGTTTAATTACTTTTCGCATAGAGCAGCTCGCGCACTCCAAGAAACCTTTGCAAGGGAAACCGCCCCCGCAAGAATACTTTCTAGTCTAGGCAAACAGTTGGAGTTTATACTTTTTATGTATGTTGTTTAAATATTGTTATTGCAGAATTAAAAAAAACATTTTGGTAAGCATTACAAAAAAAAAAGACGAAAATGGTTGTCACTAACTTTATCTAAAGTACGTTCGACAATATATGTTGTGATCGATATAAATAACCATCTGGGAGCTCGGCTGTGATTTCTAGGGTCACCAATAATTTATGTCGACAATTTAACTTTCCATAAACCTGAATGTTTAATCTTATGAAGACTTACCTTTTGAAAAAAAAATTATTCGTTGTCAAATGTTGTGTTGACAACTAACAATATTTTCAGAATCCCCTGCCTTTACCGTTTCCGGTCTGCTATTCAGCATCGCTAAATTCAATATAGTTTTTTTTTTTTTTCAGAAATTGTAAACATGAAAATGATACCTAGAACCGATATTCAAATATGCTCGTACTTTTCACTGCCGTGACGTCAGTGGATGACACAATTGAAGATTGAGCGGGCAGTATAAAAATGCACTATGTCGAGCATAGGTCCCGTGCTGCTCCCCGGGTGATGGCGCGAACTTCCAAAGCCTTCATGTGACGCCATGAAATTGCTTGTAATGAGTTGGAAAGAATGTCAACATTCAAAAAAGGGAACCCCTGCTTTGCACTGACGTTGCTTTTTTATTGTTGCCAGTAGTCAATCACTTTGAAAAATGCGATGAGGACAAAATTGTAAATAAATAAGTTTAGAGGAAACTTTTTCTCCCCCCCCCCCCTATTTGAGTCACTAGATAGTTTTAGTAGATCCTTCCGCAACTTCCGATAATCGCGATAACAATACCCGATAGCAAAATGTTGCTTGCGCAAATGCGGCGTCGGAGTATCGGGTATCGTTATCAGAGTCATCGGAACAATCTACGAAAACTCTCTTCGATTTCAACGATGATTGTTGGTGTCCGTAACGAATTTCGAGGCGAATCGGGACTATGAATAAAACGCCGGAGTACCCTTTCAAGCTGAAAGATGTATAGCTTCTTTTTCGCTGCTTTCTTCAAGGTGAGTACGCCGTGCGTTGTCAAAATCTGGAACGAAACCAAAGTGCACAGGAAAGCTGTCCATGGCTAACAGATGTTTGGACAAAAACACCACAATACAGGAACATAAAGTAAGAGACACAGCAGAAGCGCTACCTTAGACGGACTGCTTATTAAAAAACACAAAGTATTTATTCACTAAACTGGGATTTTCAAGCAGGAATTCAAATTCTTTCTAATTTAAATGAACAGTCGGAACACTTATGAGGCTGTCAACCCCTTGCATTCTGATGTTGAATGACTGACTCATACAATTCTTTCGATGTCTCGTTTCGTTACTTTCCCCTGAAGATTTGTATTTTCCAGTTTTTCAGGGGCACAAGGGCATCTACCACAATGAATCGCCAAATCACCCGACGGGAAATTCGTTACTGATAGCGCGTGATTTCGTGCCCAGTCATTTACGCATCTGCCCGTTTGAGCTACGTACGCCTCACTGCAAGTCATAAAAATTCCATATGCGACCGAGGAAGCAAAATCTACGAACAGCTTCGAGTGCTTCTTTTTCCACATGTCACCTTCATTTTTCGGTGGTTGCTTTTCTGGCAAAGTCCAGAGAGTTTTTCTGGTGCCGAAAACACCACCGGCACGTCAAAATGGGACGACACACGTTTTAGGTTGTGTGAAAACTTGTGTATGTAATATATGGGTCGCACGTTTTTCCTGAAGCTGTGTGAATTGTCATCATTCTATTTCCACTTAATCATAGAAACAAGTTTTCGCCACCTCCTGAAGAACACGACCAGTGTAGGCCGACGATCGCATGTTGAAAAAGCTATTGTTCAGTGTAGGTTAACACAATTTTGCAAGGGATGTAATAATTTGGGAGGAAGCGCTCCCTTTCTTTATCAACTTAGAGTGCGTTGAATTGAAGGGCAACACACCTTTTTTTGACCGCGATCTATACTCCCCAGCACACCTTCTCTTCTTGAAAATCTTATCTTAAATCCACAATTTGCAGCTTCCCTGACCTTACATTTTGGTGTGTCAAAGGAAGGCCGCGTGAATTCATTGAGAAACTTTCTAGCACTCTGAACAATAACTTTTTCAACCAGGTGGGACGTCTGAGATTCTCGGGCTACCCTCACCGTTTTCTTGAGAAGGTGGCCGCGTTGCTTTTAAGATTAAGAGGAAAAGAATAAGCGTGTAACCAGTTACAGGAAATGAGTTAGACCCGTCGTCAATTCCGACTTACATAATTCTTAGGAGACTTATGGTCATACCTTACATACACAAAGTTTCACACAGTCTAAAAAAGGTTGCGTCGCATTTTGTCGTGCCGGTAGTGTTTTCGGCTATAGAAAAGCTGCCTTGTGTCTGGTACAAAATCAACGACAAAAAAGATAAGAGTGGCATGTGCAAAAAGAAACACTTGCCGCAGTTCGTAGACTGTACCTCATCCGTCGATATAAAATTGTCATAACTCACAGTCAGTCAAAACCGAAGAGAACACGAAAGCTGTCCATAGGTTGAACGCAGGTTAAAAGGGTAGGTGCGTCAACGGCAGGGCACGAGAGCACGCGCTGTCAGTAAGGAATTTTCCCTCGCGCATTTGGCTATTCATTGTGATAAACGACCTTGTACCCCTAAACTGGAAACAGAAATTCTTCAAAGTTAAGATACAAGATACAGAGAGAATTCAATAAGTCATTCAACATCAGAATGCAAGGGGGTGACAGATGCGTAAGTGCCCCGACTGGTCATTTAACAGATGAACATTTTGAATTCCTGCTTGAGAAGCCCGACTGGGTGTATAAACAGTATGTGTTGTTTCAATAAACAGTCATTTGATTGAAGCGTTTGTGCAGTGCTTCTTATTTTATGTCATTGTCTTCTGGTGCTTTTGTCGAAAAGAACGATGTACCAACTAGCCCATATCTCACTATGAGCAAAAGACATAAACCTAAATACGCCTCACAGTATTCAGCTGTTTACACACATTTGTTTTCATCCGTCTCTTTTGTAATATTATTGAGAGCTTTAAGCAAGTTTTAAAACAAAATACTGCAAGGTAGCAAATGGACGTTCGAGGCAAATTCGTACAAACCACAGGGGCGATTATCAACAAATACATGAAAGTATAAAACATCAAGGACGGGGACGGGAACAGGACTTCTTTCATTCAGCAGCAACATAGAATGACAAAAAATATAAAACCGTGCCCCCAAAGGTTTCAAAGTTCTCGAAGAAGGAAAGGAGAAAATTGTTAAAGGGAAGGGAAATTCTCAATAAATTTAAAAGTTGAAAAACAGTGGCGTCTCGACGAGGTATCAGAATTCTAGTTATCTCAGGTGACAGGACTTCGACATTTGCTATTGTCAGTTATGATAAACTTGCGGAAATATTGTTGTTGACAGTCCCAATGGGAAATGTAATATATATTTAAAGGTTTAAAAATCACTAGCGTCACGGCAAGCTATAAGCAATCCAGTGACCCTTGGTGTTAGGAATTCGACCTCTGTCTTTGTCCTTATAATGAAGGTGCAAAAATACTCTTGTTTACTTTCCCCATGGCACATAATTCAATGATTTCTCTTCCGAATCTCTTATTGTGCCCGCTAAGTATTCTATACTTTATCTCATCCTATAATAAACTAAATGCCAATGCCACGGGACGCCAGGCCCAATCACGTTCCACGCTAAACTGTGACATGCTTAGCATGATTTGGGTTAGACGGGGGATCGGTGGCCGAGTGGGCTAAAGCACACACCCAGCTGGACGGGCGTGGAGCGAAAGCTCGCGCTGCAGAACCCAGGGATCCTGGGTTCGAGCCCCGCCCCACCCCGTTTAGATCTGGATGAGTATCGTACCGGCGTGCGGTCGTGTATCACCACTGCGTGGTGCACGTTAAAGACCCCAGGCTAGCGGTTGTACTGCACTGGCTAAATTGCTCATCTACAGCGTGTGACTCGTCGCAACTTTAAATGGCTGACCAACTACACGCTGTATAAGTATCCCCACAACCCATATTTTTCTTATTTTTTTTTGTAGACGAATAATGCTCCGAACTCAAAACCGCCCTATCATTTCAATAGATTCGACACTGCAAGGAGCCTGTAGGTCGTGGCTTGTTCGGCATTGTAAAATTGTTGAGTCACTCACTGCTATTCGACTCGAACCACTGTCCGCCCATTCCCATCAGTGATCTGAGACACCGGCATAGATACGTTCATCGATGCGATATAGCACACAATTTCTAAGTGGCTCGTGATTGTATCTGGCGGTCCGTAGCCTTTGTCTTTAGTCCATTGTAGGGTGAGACGAAGTGTAGTATCATAGAAAAAAAGTACGTTCATTAAACATGCGGCTGTAAACAATGATTAGCTTTGAATGCGATAGCATTTATCGTTGCGAACATGGGCAGACTCTAAGAAATAGGGGGTGTACGGGGGTAATCCCCTTTTCAATACGCAACTCCCCAATGCTACATTGCGTCGTTCTGTCCACTGATGTCGAGCTGGCGATACCAAATTTTACAAGCGGCTTGATAGCTGTTGGATATAACGTACTCAATAGCTAATGTGCGTATAAAATGCTACAAAAGAAAACTACTGAGGGTTTGCAGCCGGGCCAAAAAATACTTGATTTTCTTAATGTAGCTTCTATGAGTACATTAGCTATATTAATAAGTTGTATCGCACGACTGTCAAGCCGCTCGTAAAAGTTGGTTTCGTCAGCTCGACGTCAGTGGACAGAACGACGAAATTTAATTTTAGAGAGTTACAGTCAGAACGAAATGAAACCCGAACGCCACAACGCGTGGCCATCAACGCAGGCTGCTTCACCTGAAGGTCCCATAAACACTAATAAAAATGCGCCGGAGGTGCGAGGGTGGGGGTCCTACTAGGATGCACTCGACCCTCGCGCGGTGCGTCTGGGACTTCCTTCTTTCGCAGGTGGCGCGCTATAAGCACACACCAGGAGAAGAAGACACCATGGGCGTGATCCGCTGGGGATGGGCGTGCGCAAGCAGCTTGCTACTGGTCCTAGCATCGATCTCTCGCGCCGAGCGCAAGCCACAGCTGTCAACGGGCGGCAGTGTGGCGGCACAAAAGCACCCCGAGTGACGGCGCTTACAGTGCGCCACCGGCGAGACCCGGATGTTCCAGAAGCACCGTGCGAGGGTCGAGCACATCTTAGTAGGACCCGCACTCTCGCACCCCGGCGCATTTTCATTAGTTTTCTGCGGCCCTCCAGGCGGAGCAGCCTGTGTTGATGGCCACGCATTCCGGCGTTCGGGTTTCATTCCGTGCTGACCGTACATATGGGACAGGGGGAGTACCCCTGTACATCCCCTATTTCTCAGAGAGCAGGTGTTTGGTCTCGAGGAATAAGAATGGAACACGGGGATTGAATTTTCGACAATTTAGTTATTGTCAGTTTTGCCGATAAATGTAGCGGGAAAAGTGAATTGGTACATAAGTCACGAGACGTCAATTTTTTTTACACATTTTGAGGGGAAACTATTTGTTTATAGAACAAGTGACTTCAATTTTTCTGTAAGTTTGGCAGAAAAATTTCTTGGTAAGTTTGCCAGGAACACTTTTCTAGGAACTTTAGTGGGAAACTTATTCAAGGACAGATTCAATGCAGACAGAAATATGTGGTGAGTAGCTTAATGACGCTATAGCATTAAATAATAAAATTTACACAGAAAGTGTAATCTTGAATATGAGAAGAAAGAATAGCACACATCATTTCGTACTTCCATAATTAGTTATTAATCAACTTGCAATTATAACGTGTTTTTTCTCAAGAAGGTAAATAGGTAAATAAAAAAGTAGGATGAAACGAAGCTGACGTGGAGCAACAAGGCGCCCTGCTCCACGTCAGCGACGCCACGGAGACTCGTGCACAATAGGACAATTTCCGAAGGCGTCCTGATTATCACGCGATCCCTCAGAATGTCTATTCAGAAAAAACGAAAGCTCATCACGAAGAAACATGTAAGCTAAATGTAGAATCGTGTGTTAATTTCCGAGAGTTACCTGGAACTTTAGGCATTAGTGCGATTGGGAAATTATGAACTCTCCTATGTAGACGATCTCAATCACTTCAAACGCGTATTCGTGGAACTGAGTTTCGCGCGCTCCTTTGTTTTCTTTTGCAATAAGCGAATCGCGCTGGAGCCAACACGATTGTTTCATCCACCTCGGCATGGCCAGCAGGGAATACGCATTAATTAGAATAGGAAAACTTTCTGGAGATAGTGAAGACGCAACTCGTAGAATTAAACGGAGGCGTGTTTTTGTCCTTAATCAATAGCGACTTTTCAAAACGTTCCTGGTAAGACTTATTTTGTGCTATAGACAATGCACGCTTCGTTTCTACAAATAGAGCGGTATGTATCATCATGCTCTTAATGTCTTACTGATGTCATTCTAGATCCAGAAAGCGAAGGTGAGCCATCTTGAATTTTCTTGTGAGAACCATACCTAGCTTACGTGAGAAATATCGGGAGCGAAGAAAAACTTAAGGCTAGGGTTGACGGTTCCAATACAAACTGTTTTCCAAAAAGACAATTTTAAGCATATACACCGTGGTATTGGAAGGGGGATGGGAGGGGGGGGGGGGGGCAGTAGTCTTCTTTCTTCTCCATGTCTCAGGCATGCATTTTTATATTTTGGGCAGGGAAGGGAAATGCATCTCATTCTTTCCGTCTCCAGGGTATTGCAGTGCGCATTCTTAAGAATCCCACACTGAACCACTTTGGAATAAAAGTTTAAGTGAAAAGTGAGCAAATGGAGAAGTTGCTACACCTATGTGGCAATAACTACCACTCTACTAGCTCTTTGGCACATCACTTACGCCTTGGGTAGTAACTGTTGTTGTTATCGGCCAAGAAAAAATTAAATAATTATAACTGCAAACCAAAGCAGTCGAGCAGGTGATTATTAATACTCTAAATTCGTAGATATGAGGAAAAGTAAACAAATGGCCGCTAAGAAATGCAGATGAGCAGGTTGTTATATCGAGTGACGTAAATAGTCACAGCGGGAACATTTCCTTTTGAATAAAATATTGATTCCTGCGACCATGAGAAAAAAATCAGTTTTGAGGTACGACATTAGTTAAAACAAAGCAGCATTCCTCCAAAGTTATAAATTACTTGGGTGATCCCTGAGGAAAGGCGCGCCTAAAAAACGGCGGGCATAAAAGGCGGAAGAGCAGCCCATTCTGTCAGTAATGGGCGTGGGGCGTGAATGCGTTCGATCTACGAGATATATTTGAAAAATAAATAACGCATACAATTTGTGTGTAATTTGTGTTAGAGATGGAATGCCTAAACCTTCAACCTTTCGAGGAAAAAAATAATATTTCGCAGTGTGATGAGGTCGGTAGCTACGGCCACATACATAGCCACTTGAGCTGGCTCGGTGGCTCTACCTCAAGACGAGAAAAAAAGCGGTTAATAACTTCGTTGGTTAGTAACTGCTGCCAACACTCCCGTTACTCACTTCACTTAACAAAATAAGAAAGTTAGTAACATACGTTAAAAGCAGTTAATAACTTCAGTAAGTACTACAAGCTTTTGTCTAAAGTTAGATTAACACACTTGCGTTATTTTCCCCGACGGCGACTGCAGCGGCTTGCGACGTACGGGTTTTTACAACAACAGCTGCGTCGGCTGCAACAAAACGGGATAAAAACCGCTGATCTTTCTTCTAGTAGGCTGGATAGCCGATCGACGTATGTCTTGTTGGAGTCGAGTGGCACCACCGGTCGCCATCACTTGACACGAGCTAATGCATGGGACTCTGTTGGAAAAATGAGAAAAGGCGGAGTTTCTCCATTTCTATTCTGTTGTCAACACTGAAACATTAGGTTGCTTTTCGGCAAGCCTGTCAAATAGCTCGTGCACGAACATTATAATTGGCATCCGTCACAGTTCTTACAATGACATATTTTGTGGTCAAAAGTAACTGCGCTTTTGCGAAAAGTGTAGTGCGGCTCAATCGGACAAGAGTTACCCATTAACCTCGGAATCGGTTTCGACGAGTTAGTTTTAGCGGACGACAGGCTTGAATGCTTTGTTACGTGGAAGTGGCTGACTCCCAGAAAGCTGATGTCAAGATGGAACTCTTTCAACACATATCAACTGGCGAGATTCCCCGAGGACGGTATCATTCACGGCAAGTTTCTTTGTTTACTGCACTACGAGAGCAAGCCTGCCAGCTCAGGCGTCGGTGCTCCGGCACGTTTGATTGTTTTAATCTGCGTTCGAACGCTTGACAAATACTGGTTCGATCTCCGAACACCCGATATATAATCGTTGCACATGAGAAAAAATACCCGCCTTTAGCACAGCTTACCAGCTTCAATATTTCTACTTTTGTATGTTTCTCCCAAACAGTCGCGTGTATTGTTTAGTGTCAAGAATAGGCCGCCAGTGATGCCACCGACGGGCTCCCGATACAGGTATACTACAAGAGAATGGTAAAACGCGGTATAATTGGAGGCCACACAGCTGTTTCCATAGCAGCGAGCACGCCGTAAACCGTTGCACTCGGGCAGGACTCGACGCCACTGTGTGAATCGCCATTAAGAGGTTTCCCTCTGATAAGCCATTGAGCCAATCAAAGCGTCGAGGGTTTGCTGTTCACGGTTCAACCAATCACGCAGAGAAGAACGCCTTTTGCCGTTAACTTCGATAACGATACCCGATGGTCCGCCTTTAGGCATGCATCGTATCGTTATCGGAGGAGGTATCGGCACGGTCTACTAGAACTCTCCACTGGCTCCATCGGAAGACTGCTACTTCCGAGGTCGGATTTAACGTGGAACAGAGAAATGGAGTAATTTTGTGAATTAATGTTATCTTAATCAGTGTTGGCGGTAACGGCGTTACCAGTAATGCGTTCCTTTTTTTCGCTAACGTTACTATTTCCAAACAGTAACGTACTTACGTTACTAGTTCTTTTAGAGCGCAACTTTCAGGCGCCCGTTTCCGGGTTGAGCGTCGTCGTAGTCGGCGTAACTGCGCGTTATATTATGGAACTGTAGAATAGTTTGTTATTGCGCGAGTTGGTGAACGTTTGGATACATGGTTTTGCGCAAAAAAGACGGACACAAGAGAGAGAAACAGACACGAGCACAACTCCTTTCCTGATGCAGAAGCCGATGAATCTTGCGCGACACGTTGCAGTGACGATGTGACAGACGAGCGTGTTGACATTGAGATGATCGGAAGAAACACAAAAATAACGCCCCAGAAATTTCTTCCAGGAAGCCCCTGGGCCCCCAGAGGCCCAGGGGCTTCCTGGGCCTCCGGAGGGCATTTTCAGGCGCCAGAGGCCCAGGAGTTTCGGGCCTTTGGGGCCCAAAAATGGGCCCCAGAGGCAGTGACGATGTGACAGACGCTAGTCTGTCACATCGTCACTGCAACGTGTCCCGCAAGATTCATCGGCTTCTGCATCAGGAAAGGAGTTGCGCACGTGTCTGTTTCGCTTGTGGCCGTCTTTTTTGCGCAAAATCATATATCCAAATATTATGGGAGATTTCGAATATTGACGCCACACGTGACGTCAGGTGTGGCGTCATAGGGGTAAACGTTTTATACTAAATTTGGCGGGAAATGTTTCTCTAAATTTAGCGGGAAACTTTTTCTGCTAAATTTTCCTGCTTAATTTGGCGGGGAAATTTTCCCAATTATTTTAGCGGGAATATTTTTCCGCTAAATTTGGAGGGAAAATTTTACCCTCGTGACGTCACACGTAATATCACGTATGACGTCACACGTGACGTCACACGTACCCCACCCTCCTCCTCCTCAAGAGCTGCGCTCTAATTCGGCAATACAGAGAATCGCAAACGTATTTTTTTTTTCCCAAGACATAAAAAAACTACACTTCGATTTTTGTCGTGGTGTCAATCTATGTGAATTTTTTTAGTTTTCTTTTTTCTTGCGTTTTTCGTTGCGTGTTTTTTTTTATATCTAGGTGAAGGCGTAAAAATATAAACTAAGTAAGTTCAATTTCTGCACGGACATAAGGTTTCTTGAAATACGGAGCTTTTACTACTTGTAACGTCAGATCATGAAAACGTGTTAAAATCATATTTAACAAAGTAATGCAAATATAACGTGGGTTACTCATTAGCGGTAATGCGTTCCTTTTATTTTCACGTAACGTGGGACGGTAACGCGTTACGTTCATTTGCGAGTAGCAGGTAACGTATTTCATTACCTTTTCTGGTAACGCCTACACCTGGTGGAATCCACGGAGTTTCAGTAGTGTATCATGACATATCAACGAAAACATTAAATGCATTTGTAGTTGCAATACGTGCAGAGGGGATCACCGGCACTACGATTACAATAGATATTATTTATTATTAGCGCGATCTCTCGGCCGCTGCGCGCACTATCAGCGGCACGGCGTCATCTTTGATACTTCACGGACGAGACCGCCGGCCTCAATATTGCCTCAACGAAGCGTTCGTCGCGTGTTCTTTTTTATTTTTCAGGGATATTAAAGGTGTCAGCCCTTCAAGAATAAGTTACGAATATCATCAAGCTCAAGCGTGTTGTTGGAGATTTCACGAAGAATTTCTTTGAAAGAATGAAATGCTTTTTAACGGACCCCCGAAAACCAACGCTTTGTTTAAGTGTACACCCGTCGCTCCGTGCATTTACCGTACAAATTTTGCTGGAAAATTGATGTCACGTGACCCGTACATCAATCCTGTTTCCCTTATTAATGAAGCAGAAAATTTTAGGTATTCCAACTTAAATTCAAATTGAGTTTCCCCGCTAGATTTAGCTTGAAATCGACGTACAGTGACCTCAGCACCAATTAAATTTCGCCGTTAAATCTAGCGAGGAAATATACCTTTCGCGACAGGCCAATTTCCTCTCCCCATTCTTCACCTTACTTCCTCCTCCCCTCCTCTCCCCATACCTCCCCTCTAAAGTGTCCTGAACATCTGCTTCGTTTGCCCTTGCTCCCCATCTGCCTTCAATTACACACATTTCCCCTCCCCCTCCTTTTTTTCCCCATCGCTCCCCTATTTTCCTGCGATACGTACCTCCCCCTCCCCCTGTTCCCCTCCCTCTCATTGGTCATGTAACACACCATATCAGTTCCCCCGCTAAACATAGAGGGGAAGATGAGTCATGTAAACGCCAATTCCCTCTTCAAATTTCTTTCTCCTTCTCCCTCCCTCGCAATCCCACCCCTCAACCTTCTACAGTGCCTATCCTCCTCCCCATCTGCCTTGCTTCCCCTTCCTCTTTCCCTCCCCATCCCCCTCCTAGACTTCCTCCCTTCCCTCTCTCCCTTCCTGCTCATTTGACAAACAAACTTGATTTACCTAAATGTATAAAAAAAATGAAAGCCGTTTACAACTCCCTGTAACGCAGCTCTTGAAGAGGAGGAGGGAAGGGTACTGAAGGTCACGTGTTCTCGGGGTCACGTGATACCCCCAGGTCACGTGACCTCGGGGCCCCCGGGGTCACGTGGGGGGTCAAGTGACCTGGGGGGTGTAACGTGACCTCGGTGGAAGAGGGGGGGGGGGGGGGTTACGTGACCCCCAGAGAAATTTTTCCGCTAAATCTAGCGGAGAAATTTTTCCGCTAGTTACAGCGGTGAAAATTTTCCGCTAGATTTAGCCAGGAAATTTTTCCGCTACATTTAGTGGGGAAATTTTTATCCGCCAGATTTAGCGGGGAAATTTATCTGCTAAGTTTAGCGGGAAAATTTGCCGATAATGCATCGCGCGGTTACGCCGACCGCGAGGGCGACGCTGCTCTATCCGGAAACGGGCGGATAAGAGCTGAGCTCTAAAAAACTTGGAGGATTCTTAGCTTCGCCTCTAAATCTCAAATCAAACTAATTTTTTTTTTATGTTTTGAAACGATTGAAAACGATGCCTGTACATTACCCTCAAAACTCGAAACATGGAAACTCAGTACTTGTCAAATTAAAAAAAAAAAAAAAAAAGTAGAGAACTATCTCTAATTCGAAATTACAGCGCAGCTCTTGAGGAGGAGGAGGGGAGGGTACTGAGGGGAGGGTATGACCCTCCTCTTTCTCCTCCCCTCCCCATCTCCTCCCCGTCTCCCCTTACCCTCCTCCTCCCCTCCTCCCCGTCTCCCCTCACCATCCTCCTCCCCTCCTACACCTTCCCCCTGCTCCTCCGCTACTCGTCCTTCGTACTCTCCCTCCTCCTCCTGTGTACCATCCTTTTCTCCTCTGCAATCACCTCTTCCCACAGTTTTCCCGCTAAATTTAGCTAGAAAATCGACGCCACGTGACCTCAACACTAATTCTGCTTCCCCACTAAATTTAGCGGGAAAAATGATTTCACATGACTTCGTGTCACATTACCTATTAAAAAATTCAGTTTCTCCCCTAAATTTAGCGGGAACACTGACGTCACGTGACCTCAACAGCAATTTATTTTCCCACTAAATTTAGCGGGGCGGTTACGGCGACGGCGTCGCCGCCAAGCGCGGGAGCAGGTGCCTAAGAGGTGCGCTCTATAAAACAATTTCCAAAAGCTGACTTTGAAGTTCTCGCGCGATCCGCCCCACTGCAGTGACGTCGAAGATTGAATCGTTCTGCAATTCAAGCTTCTCTCATGCCTCCGTTCCGCGTTCGCCCGCGGCCCCGCCATGAACCGCTCCGTGCGGCCCGCCTATCGCTGTGAGCAGATGACACTTCACTTTCGAGTTGGAACTTATTTTAGGGCTCTTTCAGCGATCTCAAATTCTTTGAAACGTTGTGAGGTCGAAGAAAACGCACAGTGCACGTTTGTGAGCGACGTGAGAGGCCACGTCACGCAGGATCTCCGTGATATGCTGCCTCGGCGGAGTCACAACCGACGGTACACAGACCCAGTTCTCTTGACCGTTTGACAATTTCTTTTTCAAAGTCTGAGACGCCATCGCCCACGTAAAGAAGATAACTTCGTCCGATTCCTTGACTCTCCAATAATCCTCGGTGCTACATGCGTCGACCGTCGCCATCTTTTTCGAGGGAGGATAGAAAACCTGGAGGGTGACATCACTCCGGACTCAGATTTTCGGTACTTCAAAAAGAAGGGCCGTAGTGCGTTCGCAATCGCGTTAAAGAACATGTTTTGCGAATGCCGTTATTTGCTATTATAAAACGTCGCTTACAAAGCTTCTAAAGTTTATATTCAATTACGTCAAAAATAAAAAGAGGCAAGGAGGTGTTCAAGAGCAAGTAAGAAAAGCGCCAAAAATTAAAAAAAAAAAAGGCATACGCGCACGTTTGAATATATTTTTGGGTCTTCGTATAATTTGCGTGTTTATTACTGCAACTTGTACCATTTTGGACAACAAAAACAAATACGACCTTTGGGTTGTCAGTGCTTCTTAAGCGTGGAACGCGATAGCGTTTTCGGGCCCCGTTCGAAGAGCCGTTTCAAAGAAACCCGCACTCGTTCCGAAGCCGAGCAAGCGTGTGTGCCTTGTCTAGTCGGTAGCTTCTCGTGTCACGTGATATGCTGCCAAATTTAGTGGATGGATAGGGACATGAAATCCAAATCACGTGTGACGTCACACGTGACTATGTTTTCGTGTCTCTATCGGCCAATCAGGATTTTCCGGTCCCACCGACGCCAAGGGCGATGCCAGATTTTCTGCGACACGAGCTCTTGACTTACGGAAAAATCACTATTAAAATCTGTATTTCATTCGCTATCGACCGACACACTGTTTACAAAAAAGCCCGCGTTCGCCCACACCAGGTGTGGGAAACGCACGCGCGCAGAGACCAGATTCCCGCGACGTAAAGCATCTGCGCATGCTCAGTACAGACAACAGCGCCACCGTAGTGGCGGGACGTCAAAGAGTTAAATTGGCCTATTAGCCCCGAGAGCGAGCACAAGCGTCGCTGCGGTCGCCGCGCCCGGATTGGGTGAGGTGTACTGTGACGTCAGGGGGAGTACTCCGCTCCGCGATCTCGCATCGGCTCGCCTCCCAGCACCGGTTTCCTGGTTTGGCGTTGTGTGCCGCAAGCTCTTCGAGGAGCTGGACTTCGTTTACCTGGTGTGCAAGACGTTGAGTTAGGCCGGTATTGACGTGCTTCCGTACATTTTATAAGCCTGCTTGTCCCTTTTAGCTTTGAAATTGGGTTACAAATCCCGAAAGCTTTCGGCGGAGGCAATTCCGCCGATGAACCTCCCCGTCCGTCCACACGACACAAGCAATCTTGCGAGGGGTCGGTGAAGCGATGGCGCAAGCGTTTCAGACGTTGGAATTCTGTTCCTTGCACGTTCATGATTTAAGACGATATTAGATCCCGCTTTCAAGGCATTTGAAGTGGCATTTATATCATGGGCCTTTGGGTGGTCGGCAAATTAGCTCGCGACCCTGACTCTGCGCTGCCACTCTGCATGCGCTGGTTTGCAGATGTTTTAAAGGCCGTGCGTCTGATGATCTTGAAAGTGCTCGTGGAACAGGGTTGTTTTACATAAATGTAGCTTCTTCGCGAATTAATTATATAGTTTATACACGTATGCAGGCATATTTCTTAGAAGCTGCATAATTACTGGAAATTAGTTTGTATGGTAGCAGCAAAAACGGCCGAATTGCCCCCAGTTGTCTGTACGATATGTATTGAACTGCCAAACTATGCACGGCAATAGTGCCGTAATATGGAATGTTTATACTTTTTCCTGACATTCTTTATTCCAGTCTATTCCGAAAATACACCGTTTAGTTTGAATTGTCATTTCCAATTAAAAGAGACACTGCTGCAGGTCCCCAAAAGCTTCCTCAGCCTCCAAACTCCCTACAGCTGAACTCTCTGACATCAGAGGAAAAGAGGAGTAAAAGCAAGTATTCGAACGTCTGTCCAGTGGTAGATGCAGCACTAGCAGCAGAAAATGTAGAACCTGTGAAGGGCGACAGTCTGCGTGAGAAAAGCTTCTGGTATTTTAGCTTCAGGACAATTCGATTTAAGTAAAATCTCAATTTTAGGGCTTAAGGGGCTAATAACGAGCTAGACACCTTCGCTTACGTTTGTTATACATTAGCTGAGGGTTGATATAAACAAGTCCAAAGATATCACCCGTGTAGTTCATTGAAATACTATTCGAATCCAGCAAAGGTCAAATGCAAGCAATGTATATAATAAATGTTCCTTGTTTTTTTTTTTTTTTTTTTACTTTTCCCCTGCACTTGGGCTGTCTTACTTGTGATTCTTTCTTGATGGCCCAAACTGTATTTAACACGTTGCTCGAGCAGCATGCAGCTTTTCTGCTTCGGCGATCTTGTTTAAAAACAGAGATACAAAAAAAAAAATAATATACATAGCCTGCTAATTCATTCAGACCATCAGCAGCATTTATTGTGCGAGATGTAAATCTATATTGATGCTCCTGCAATGGACCTTTTCCGAGAAGCGTTCTGCGCACGCGTGAGCGCCCGATGCCAAGCGGCGGAAGTCGGAACGAAAAATCGAGGAAATTTGGACGGAGGCTGTATATAAGCGAGTAGAACACGTAACTGCAGCATATATATAATTGTGTTACACAAAAAAAGAACGTCGACGGAAAGGAAAACACGACGTTTGGGTGGACGCTACGGATGCCCCTCTTTCAAGTCGCGTTGGGCAGGCGCCGCTGCTCAGAGAGCGAAGAAACTGGTAGCGTAGCTCCCTATATCGATTGGTAGCGCAGGTAGGTCACTTCCTCGATTTTTAGTTCGTGCAGCCACCGCCTGGTGCCGTCGGTATGTGGAAAAGGTCCATTGTGGCCATATTTCTTTATTTTCATATACCAGCTGTGATTCATGCGTTGCCTGCCCTGTTAACCATGCTTAAAATGTTGGTTGAAGTTTCGCCTGTAGCTACAGGCCATACCTCAATAAAGGTTCATATAAAAATTTACACTTCCTACGAAAAACACGCCAAAAAAAATTAAATAGAAACGAGCGCGCCGACAGCTAGCGTCGTCACAGCCTCCACAGGGCGACCGGGGGGAGTCGGGGAAAAATTATCTCCTCGCCGTGACGTCACCCCGGTTCGCCGTAAGGGGGCGCCACGCGAACTTCTCGGGGCTAATAGAACTGAAGGTAGAGGTCGCTGTGACTGTTTGAATAAAAATTAACTTTATTCTATAGTTGTTCACCCCTAAACGGACAGGCCAGTGGAAACTATAGTATTCCCGCTCGTTCGACCATTAGGACGTCGATACTGTCGCGACCAACCGACCAAACGGTCACGTAGGGCAGCAGCCGAGGTGGCCGAGGAGGAACCAAGAGAGCTGTTGACGCCGTGACTGCCGAACAAAAAGTGATTTTATGTCTCCGCTACTCCCGGTAAGAAAACAATAGACCGATGCCACCAAGCGAACTGCGCAGGCGCGCACATTCCGGAAGTATTGCCGCCGCCATGCTACTTGTAGTCATCGCTCTCCGGCTTCCCGGCTGAAAAGGGCTCATGTGGGCGTACATCATAGTTTGGGAAGCCCTGGTGTTACTTGGATTGTCCTGCATATCAGTACTTTATAACATTGTGTTGTTTGTGATGCCTTAATTTGTCATCAAGCGCAAAAAAAAAAAAAAGAAAAACAGTTTCGGTCGTCTTATCGCTTTAAAATCGCTTTGTCGTCTGCTTCGTCGTTGTCCGCGTCTTCGCTTTCGTGAACGCGCGTGAACCCACTGGGTTCACGCGGTGGTCTTACTGCAACAGCGGGAAAAACAACGAGGCCGCTACTCCCTCAAGCACTCCGGATAAACTTGGAAGCAAGTGAATATCTACCTCAACGTGAAAGTGGACAAAATTCGAGGGACCATCGGCTCGGTGTAGCACCGCGGAACAACGTCAAATGTGTCGGTGAAATACTGAGCTATGTAGTGCGCAGGCTTGGGCATAACTTTTATTCGACAATGAACACGAGCTCAATAGACATTCTCGGAGAGCGATAATTTTCTAAAACTCGTTTTATTCTGGTTGACAGCCTTTTCGACAGGGTACAGATGAACTGCGGGGGGAAGCCTGCACAGAAAGAAACGATCCACAAAAAGAACCTGCCTGAAGAGCCGTAACAACTCACATTTGTCAAAATGAAACGTAACCATGCGAGATGCCTGAGAACTTCGGGTAGAGATGAGCTCTTGTGTACAGTTTCTATTCAATTTTATTTGGTTAACGGTAAGAGCTGTCCGACGGAAAAATGTTTTTTTTTCCGCTGTGTCGATTGGGGTTAATACAGAATGGATCAGTAATGCCAGCCAAAATCAGGTTGTGGCATAATATCCCACCAAAAAAAAAAAAAATTAAGTGCGATTTGAAAAAAGTCGTTTTATTTCAAGTTATACCTACCGAGAATCGCTGCTCTTTCTTCAGTGATTGTACTGATCTTTTGTAGCACAGTTGTGCTCAAAACATGTCGTATCAATAACAGTTGTAACCACCAAAATGCATCAAGCAAACATTGTATTAAAAACGGTCGCAGCAAGGCAGTGTGGAAGTTCCGATTGAGATAGACCAACGGATATACCGCTACGGAGCGAGTGCTCAGGGAGATTCCAACGTACGGACCACTTTAGCACGCCCTACTACGTCTCATGCCCTGTGTAAGCTTACCCTCTTTAGTTATCGTGCAATGGGGTGAATATAAATTATGAATCAAATAACAAAACAAATCTGAAAACTCTTTTTCCTGCCGCTCTTCTACCGCTCTGTTTACCTTTTTTAGACACTCTTTTCGTGGGCTGCTTTCTTTCGGGAAAACATAAAAACCGATGCCTTTTTGCCTGGTGCGGTTATTGTAGCACCTTGACACAGAACGGGTGAAGACGCCCACAAAAAACCGTGAGTAAACGGCCGACTAAAAGACTCGTGCTAACCTGAAAATTCCCAAACGCCGGGCGTACAACGCGCCTTGACGCGGCCAGAAAACTGGGGAGAACTACAGGTACCAGAATGCACCGCGGCAGCGGTGGCCTCGTGCAACTCCTGGTGAGATCGGTCTATTCTGCCGCCGTGTGGATCGGTGGCGCCATCTGTTAGACGGGCGCAACACTACATCCCCCTTTCGAGCTCGAGGGGTCTTCTGCAGCTATCCTCGAGCTTATATTACAGTAGGGCTGTCGCGAACTTTTGTCGAACCAGATTTTTTGGTCGAACTTTCGGGGTTCGACTGGGTCTAACCGGTTCGACGAACCTTCGAACTTTTAAGCAGATTCGACCGGTTGGACTTAGTGGACAGTGTGGACAGACCTCAATACAAGCATGTCTAGGTTTGAAAAATTGTTTTTTTATGCAAAGGGTTATTTTATATTGTGAACAGCTGCAATTAAAAGAAACTAATTCTAATCAATAAAGAAGTTAATAACTGAATTTTTAGTACTGTATAAACTGAAATAGCCAATCAGCGCTGCACTTAATTCATCTCTTAGCCATTATCATCCAATCCGAAGCCAACTGGCCAGCCTGTCGCGCATGCGCACACGAGTCGAACCTCGATAGAAGGTTCGTCGAACTTTCCACTAAAAGTTCGAAAAAGTCGAACCTGGTCGACCTCGAACCGCGGCCGGTTCGCGACACCCCTATATTACAGGGTACTAGCATACTTGGGTAGTGTTGGGACCGGAGGGGCTCGCGTGAAGCGCGTGGTATTGATCGCGACAGGTGTCGATACCGGCGCGTTATCCGGAAGGTCTGCGCGTGCGGTGCTGCACGCGCGAAAATATGAATCTTTGGTGCCGCTTTTGTGGAGTGCACATAGGATTTCTGATAAAGCTACGACCTGCCAGCGGTCATACCGCGGCATGAATTACGCTATGGCACGATCGTTAGCAACATGATGCTTCGATGTATTGGACGGTGCAAGCTACATTACCCTTCCATTACATAAAAACAATTGCGACTTTAAAGAAGCGGATTGCAAGTTGTTTCAGCGTAGAATTAGTTGCGAATTTCGGTTTGTCGGATGGTTAGCATTCTTAATGAAATTCCCATTTCCTTGTTCGCAAAGGCCGAACATTAGATATTTAAAAGGGATGTCTAAAACTCAGAGGCAGTTACTTTTTCCTATCTTATTTTATAATGAAACGAAACGGCACATACTAAATTCCAAGGTTCTTTTAGTATGTTTTTAATATCCCAGGCTAACTTCTCTGTCTTCTTTTCTGCCCATCTTCTTTTTCTTGACCTTAATCAGCTCGCTTCACTTCTCACTCATTCTTGTGTTCATTTATGCGTCAAACCACCCAAGCGACGGTCGCAAAGGGGTGATAGTCTTTTATTTCTTCGTGGCTGCCACGACCATCCGAGGACCACACAACGTTCACTTGTAAGAAATGGCTTATAAGCCGTGACAATTTTTATCACGCATTTTAACATTGAACTTAAGTCCAAAAACTGAGACAACGTGGGGGGAACCAGTAATGCTTTATAAGATTAAAAAAAAAAAAACAGGCAACTATTTCACATCATTTTGAGCAGAATACATGAGCACACGTAGATCAGGCAAGAAAAAAGTTCTAATAGTATACAGCACGGCATTGAGATAATGGTTACAATGTGCAGCGCATCCATGGTTACAATATGCAGCGCATTATCCTCTTGAGGGTAAACCATCTGAAACCTACACGATCATAACAATATATTTAACCGACAGCTGCTTTCTGACAACCAGGTAAGGCTCGCCTGAGCTGGGTATTCGAAGGGAAACACCCATGGTTCCACAGGGGGTGTATCTGGTTCACGCAGACGTACAGTGTGTTTCTGTTTTATTCTTTACATAACTTTACAAACGTTTACAAAAAAAGGATATGGCAGATCATGTGGATGCCGTCTTTCGTTTTCTGTAGGGCTCGGCGGACAATAAATGGGTAAATAACCGTTTGCAGAGTTTAATAATTAACCAAAATCGGTTAGTTAACTTGTTTATTAGCGGCTTAATTGGCCATGGTGCAATTGCAGTTTTAAAAGGAGTTATTATTAAAAGCAAACACAATTTCGACAATTCGCGAAAAGGCAACGTGGTTCGCGAAATTTATCGCAAAAGTTTGGCTTTCTTCGCTTGATTCACAAAACCGCGTTATGAAAATAATACGTAGAATAGTAACTTAGTCGTCTTGATGTGTGGCGCCGGCGAGTCCACCGAAGACACGCTGTCGAGTTAGTGACGAGGGGACAGGGACAACCTGTGTCATTCTTCTACGCATCAATATCAGCACAACCGCATTCGCGCTTTCAGCGCGCGGTTTTTAATTAAGCAAAGAAAGGCACAATTTTAGCGATGAATATTTAGGACAGAACAAGCGGGTTGGTAGAGATAATTAAGCTTGAGGAAGAAAACGAGAAGGGACGGACAAACACAACGAAAACGAGCGCCTTGTTGCTTTCGCTCAAAGCTCGTTGTTTGTTCGTGAACTTTCTAAATTGGGTTGGCTATTAATAATGGCTCCCTTTAAAGCTGCGATTGCAACATGGCCCATTAAACCGTTCATTAACCCTTTGCCTACCGCAAAAATTCAAAAATCAAAATACCGATTTTTTTTTTTTATGTGCCTTATACCCTGTTTCACCTTGTGTTGTACCGCAGGAAAAGCTACAAGCGCGAGCTCCTTGCTCTGGGGCACATCTCGGCGGCACGAGCTCCCGTGCACCAAGGGCAGCTGCCAACGCTATGAGCTCGCGCTTCTAGCCTTCGCTGCGGTACAACATAAGGTGAAACGGAGCGGATAAAATCGTGGCACCGACACGTGCACCGCTCAAAGTGAAAACAAAAAAAAGCGGGCTGCGCGATTTTTTCCGGATAACTCGACTACAGCGCCGCCTCGAACTGTCAATACGCGCGCCCTCACGAGCTCCCGTTGCCGAGCCGCTCCGGTCCCAACGCTACCCAAGTATTCTAGTACACTGTACTTATATACCGAGTTTCTTCAGAGGCTTCACCTGCCGCCCATAACGGGTGACCCGATCACCAGAAGGAGCACTTGTCCCGGAGGTGCTAGGCGCATCCGACGAGTCACGAGTCTGAGCGTTGGCTTGCGGCGCAGCTACGGGGCTTGACTGACCAGGTGTGGCTGGCAGGCATGGAACTGGGTTACTTGGCCGGCTGGGGGTGAATGGCACCAGATGCTTGCGATTGCGTTGCACCACCCCACTAGGTGTCTCGATGACGTAAGAACGGGTTCGCTGTGCCTGGCTGAGTACCCTTGCCGCACACGAAATGTCCTGCACCCAAACGTCCTCGCCTGGCTCCAAAGGCCGCAGCGACCGTGCCGCATGACGCAGATTGAAGTCCTTCCTTTGACGACTTCGCCCCACCTTATCTCGGCGTCTGACGACCTTCAGCGATGGCCACTTGGGAGTGAGCGATCTGTCGAAACCTGGAAGCCGTGTCTGTAAGCGCCGTCCCATATGAGCAGTTTCGAGGGACTGTAGCCAGTCACGCCAAGGTTGTCACAACAGACCAGCAAGGCCATGTGCGGGTCGCCGGACTTGACAAACAGTTCTTTAAACGTCCGGACCATGCGCTCTGCTTCCCCATTTGCTTGGGGGTACCTCGGGCTGCTTGTCCGATGTGTGAGCCCAAACGTGGCCACAAAGGAAGCAAGCTCTGTTGAAGAAAACTGTGGACAGCTGTCCGATATTACACAGTCCGGGACTCCAAAACGAGTGAAGGAGCTCTTCATGGCGGCGATGACAGAACTTGATGTCGTAGACGTAAGGCTCACCACCTCTGGGAAGCGAAAGTAGTAGTCTACTATGACGACACAGCTCCGTCCCTTCAGTTCAAACAGGTCCACCCCAACTCGCTGCAACGGACGGTCTGCGGTGGAAGTTCCGAGAAGTGGCTCGCTGGGCTGAACCCTTGTCTGCGCGCACTTCTCGCAGGTGCCAACCAGTTGTTCCAACTCGCTGTTTCTGGTGGGCCACCAGACATAGTCGCGAGCCCTGGCACCGTCCGACGCCTTCGTGACCCTCGTGGAGGAGTTGGAGCATCTCCTTTTGAAGAGACTTGGGAACCAGGATATGACGGTCCTTCAGCAGCCGCCCTTGGAATGCTGTGATGCTGCTTCGTTACCTCCAGTAGGCTTGAAGATAAAGAGGAACATTGGACAATTTCCTTGGCCAGCCACCCTTCCAGAACCCGAGCAAGCCAGCACAGCCTCAGTCCTCGGATTGGTGCTTGCGAAGACGCTCGAGACGAGAGGACGTGAGACCTTCGACGTCCTTTAGCAGTGCCCCAACAAACAGCTCGATTGTGTCGACTTGGCGTTCGGTGGCGTTCAGAGGAGCACGGGAAAGAGTGTTCGCTATCGCCAGAAGCTTCCCGGGCACGTACAGAACCCTGTACTGGTAGGGCATCGGACGCATCCCCAGCCGCTGGACACGAGGAGGGATTGTGTACAGTTCCGAAAAACCCAGCAGCGTGACGAGGGGTTTGTGATCGGTCTCAACGTCGAGACGTATGCCTCGTACAAACTGTGCAAAGTGCTCAACGGCCGACGTGACAGCCAGTGCTTCCTTTTCAGTCTGACTGTATCGAGTCTCCGTTAGCGTAAGAGACCGTGATACGTAGGCGACTGCGCGACGTTCTCCTGATAGTGGGTCCTGTAGCATTACGGCTCCCAGTCAATAGGAATTCGCGTCGGCAGACACCGTGGTAGGTAGGAGGGGTCGTATTTTTCCATACAAACTTCGGAGCTCAGGATGCTCTTCAGTCGTTCGAAAGCCATCTGCGGACTGGGCTCCCAGCACCAACCACTGTTCTTTTGAAAAAGAGCTCGGATCGGTGTACTCACGTCGGACAGGTGTGGAAGGAAACGGCCTACATGGTTAATCATTCCCTGCAGTCTCCTGACACTGCTGACATCCACTGGAGCCTCCAAGTTCACCAGAGCCTTGAGCTTGTTCGGATTGAGGCTGATGCCATTGGCGCCGACCGTGACTCCCAAGAACTTGACCTTCGACGGTGAGACGACACACTTGGCTCGGGTCAGCTTGACGCCGGCTCTGCTGAGACGACCCATCACCTCCTTCAGACGGTGGTCTTGCTCCTTTTCCGTGCATCCAAAGAGAAGGATATCGTCGATCATGTGGACGACTTCATCCAGGCCTTCGAGAATCCTTCTTATCTGGCGCTGGAAATACTCTGGAGCCGAGCAAATTCCAAAGGGCAAGCGACAAAAGCAGTATCGCGCAAAGGGTGTTATGAAGGTTGTGAAAAGCTGGCTGTCCGCAGAGAGCTTGATGTGGTGAAAGCTAGCCGTGGCATCATGCTTGGAGAAGATGCGGGCAGGCCCCAGGAGTCCCAGGGTGTTCTCCAATGATGGCAGCACGTGACGCTCTCGCAGAACTAACTGGTTCAGACGTGTGAGGTCCACGCAGATGCGGTAGCCCCCTGCGGACTTCGGGACGACGACAATGCCCGAGCACCAGCCCGTTAGATCATCGACTTTTCGGATGACGCCGTCAGATTCAAGCTTGTCCAGTTCCCCGCGAACAACGTCATGAAGAGGTATCTGTATGCGCCGAGGGACGCTGAGTGAGAACGGCTCTGCACGTGGCTGGAGGCCAATCGGATAGTCGTCCTTGAGTTCTCCCAAACCCTCGAAAAGGTCACCCTGAAGAGGTGTTCGTTGGTTGGGGCTGCGGAGGGAATCGACGAACTTCACGACGCCAAGCTTCTGGATGGCAGGGCACCCGAGGAGTGTTGGGTCTTGAGAGGGTACAGCCGCTCCATGACTGACTTCCCTTTCCAGGTCACCGTCGCTTGGAACGTTCCGAGGACCCTCAAGTAATGGTTCCCAGGCACAGTCAGCTGTATTTCCGGCTTCTCAAAACGCCGAGGTGCTCCGGGAAACGTGCTTGGCACAACAGTGACCTAAGCTCCGGAGTCGACTTTGAAGTCGACGTCGCACCCGTTGACGGCTACCTTGGCGGATTTGGCACAATCCGTTGTCGACACGGCATGTAGGTGAACAGAGTTCAGGTCTCTCTTCCGCTTCTCGCACACGTCCTCAAATTGTCCTAGGCAACAACAGAAGTGACACTTCGCCTGCCGAGCGGGATAATCACTGCGGGGGTGTGCCTGACGGCCGCAGTACCAGCAGTCTTTGCTGGCTTTCTTGGGCGGCGAAGACGCGTATCGATTGTGAGGCGTCTTGACGGACGACTTTTGTCCCTTTGTGACGAATTTTGGCACTTTCCTCCGGAGCAGCTTGAGCTGCTCCGGAGGAACAGGACCAGTCCCCTCACGGAAAACTGTCGCTTTTGCCTTCACGGCGTCCTCGTGGATGCGAGCTTGAAGACGTGCCTCGGCCATGGTGAGGTTCGGGCACCGACACAACTTGTCTAAGAGATGCGGGTCGAGGAGTCCCATGACAAAACGACACCGGAGGAGGCGGTCCTCGACCTCTGCGGAAAAATAGTGGCACTTGCGGACGAGCCCCCGAAGCGCCGTGTAGAAGCTGTCGACGCTCTCCCCCGGTTCCTGGACACGCCGGTTGAATCGAACGCTTTCGTGCACCTCGTTCAGAGGGTACACGAAGTGCGCCGTGAACTTCCCCTTGACTACAGAGAAGGTCCCCCACTCTTCAGCCGTTGGGCCTAGCGTCTCAAGAACGCGACGCGCTTTTTCGGAACCAATTGTGTAGAGCAGCGTGCGCTCCTGAACATCCCCGCACGCTTGGGGCAGGCGCGACGCAAAACTGTAGTCCTCGAACTGAAGAATCCAGTGTGGCCACTTGTCCGGGTTAAGCGTAGTCGAACTTCGATGGCGGAGCCAGGCCCAAGCTTGGAGAGGTGACGGTGACGTTGGGGAAGCCGGACTGACCTGTCCCCTCGGCTTGCGCTACGGCGGAACGCAGAAGCAGAAGCAGAACCACGTTGGCGACGCACGTGATGCGAGGTTGCGTTATGGCGTGCAGTGGCGTAACGGCGAAGCAGCGTGAAGACGACATTCAGCTTGGGGCTGTCGAACCCTGGGAGGCCTAGCATGGAAGGCGGCCCACGCTAGGCGATCCCACTTCTGACACCATGTCGCGACCAGGCCGACCAGACTGTAACGTCGGACAGCAGCCGAGGTGGCCGAGGAGGGACCAAGAGAGAGTTGTTGACGCCTTGACTGCCGCACAAAAAGTGATTTTATTTCCCCACTTTTTCCGGGAAGAAAACAATATTGCCGCTGTGTGGAACGGTGGCGCCATCTGTTAGACCGGCACAACACTATAGATACAAGTGATGACGCCCATACCCACGCGTAGAGAGCACAGAGAGAGAGTGTCCAACTGCTCAGTCAGGGTCACCTTATACACCAACTCATGTTTACAAACAAACCGGAGCGCTCCTAGCGGACGCCACCGGCGCCGCGCATGCGCGGGGGGTGGTGGGCAAGAAGCTCGCCGTCGCCCATAAACAAACCATTGAATTGCGTTGTTTTCGGCGTCGGTGTGAGTCCCCGGGCCCTTTTTTGCGTTGGAATTGTTGATTCTACACCCTCCTAACTATGTCTGACTACTTGAGCGGCTTCAGCAAAATTAACGAGGCTCGTTACACCGCAAAACTTTGCGTGAATAATGCGACGTGCGGCGATTCATTTCACGTGGACGCCGCAGAATGGGCGCTAAAGCCTGACTCCCACAGTGAGATTCATCTCGCTATTTTCAGTCCCGACGTCGCTCGGGCTGCAAAAACGTGAACCGTAGCTGAGATGGTGGACGTCGATACTGAAAATCGCAAGTAGAATCGGGCATTACAAGTCGGTGACGGCCACTGGTAACAATGATCAACATCTTCTAGTATCTACTGTTTACACTTAGCCTACTTACCCCAACTAACCTTCAAAAGTGTTTTGAGGCCTGCACTTACTTCTTATCGCAATTACCGGGTCAACGTTTGGTTTACGGGCCGCTTTCGTTTGAACGAGCTGACGACAAAAAGCAGACAAGTTTGAAAGAGCAGACGACAGTTCGAACAGATGCGCAATGGAGTGCGGGCAAGAAGCACCGCGTCCCGCGTCAACAAACCATTGGAATGTCACGTTTTCGCAGTCTGTGTGAGTCTGCATACTCTTTTTCGCGTTGTAATTGTCGATTCTACGTCCTCATAGCAATGTCTTACCACTTTAATCGCTTGAGCGAAATTATGAAGGTTCGTTACGCCGCTAAACATTGCTTAAATAATTTGACGTGCGGCGATTCATTCGCATGAACGCCGCAAAATGGACGCCAAAACCATGATGAGATTCTTCTATCTATTTTCGGTCGCAACGTCGCTCGTGCTGCAAAAGTGTAGAAGGTAGGGGCGATGATCGACGTCGATACTGAAAGTCGGAAGCGGGAACAGACCAAGCAAAACAAGTCGGTGATGCCCACTGGTACCAATGATCAACATCTTGTATCTACTGTTTACACCGAGCCAACTTAAGTCTTTTGAGGCCTGTAATTACTTCTTATTGCAATCACCGGGTCAATGTTTGGTCTACGGGCCGCTTTTGTTTGAACGAGCAGACGACAAAAAGCAGACAAGTTCGAGAGAGCAGACGAAAGTTCGAAGGATCAGGCGGCCGTGCGAATTTGAAGACGCACTGAACCCGCGGGTGGTCCGGACAACTTGGTGGTTTTCTCTCGTTCATGTTGGAACACAACAACTACATCTGGCGAGCACAAAGTGTTGCCAGCACAAGCAATCGTAGTTCGATAGCGTCTGGTTTGCCCTTGTCACGGCTACTATTCACGTTCTCGGACGAACGGAGGGGGCAGAAACACACAAAAATATTATCTTCAAACCTTTTCAGACTTTCTTGGTACAGCCCCCGTCGCAGCATTTCGACGAGAAGGCAGGTTTTTGTCTGGTTTTTCCCAAAAGAACGCAGGAATGCATGTCTCGCACCGCGACTTCTGCCCACCACCTCAGACCGGAAGTGCTCCCGACGCGCCACCACCGCGGCGTGACGTAGGAGAGTTGAGTTCGTGTATATATGGGCGCGTTTGCAATACGGGCTGCGAGGAGGTGACGAACGCGTTGGTCGTCTGCAAGCGGCCTTTCCTATTGGCTACGCGACAAGGCAGCGCATGCGCTGTTGCGACCAAGGAGGGCGCCTTCTGCGGAGGTTGCTGTTGTAAGCCTTGTAGGAGGGTTGGGTGGGAAAGTTAAAGCGTACGCGATTGGCTCTCACTAGCCCCCAACCCTTCCACAACGTTTACAGGAAGAACCCCCGCAGGAGGTGTCCTCCCTTAAATTGCAATTCATGATTTGTGAGGGACATTCTTGTCAATCTAGCCTCTCCACCCACAAGCAGAGGGCGGATGATAAAAGGGAGGGAGAGGGTACATTTTTCTGAAATTAAATCTGATAAACAACTTGCGTTTTTTGCGTGTGTTTTTCGTCTTGTTTTTCCCATGCTGGGGGGGGGGGGGGGGGGGGGGGGGGTGAATTGGCTCGGATATCGCAATTTGTTTTTCTTATTTCCTGCCTCAATTAATGCATATAAAAATTAGGTGACTATTTTACGCGACTGTATTCACCGTCTCCCCGGCAATAATGTGTCTTGCGCTGCGGGGTAGTCTGAAATGAATAAATATTTCGCAGCACTTAAATAAGCGTGTTTTTTTCATCGCTAGCAATTTAAAATTCAACAATCTTTGTTTACAGACATTCAAAATCAACTCGTCCTTTTTTTTCGATTGCAGTCAGATTAGTGTACTTCCTTATTGATCATGGGGGCATCTGTAATCTCCACGTTGCTTCTACTGAATGGTACGTTACACACAAATTTTGCAATCGACTTGAGAAACACAGCCGCCAGAAGAGAAAATCAAAATGCACGACTTCAAATTTTGCAGCATCTGTAAGCCATTGGTTCAATGAAAAAGGTCAAGATACAAGTGATGGCAAAAAAGGTGGTAAGTGTTAAAAATCGTAAAGTTCTCCATTATAATTTGCAGATTTGTTGCTATGATTTTGTTATTACGCTGTAGGAATCCATAGGGCCCATTGCAAAAGTTTTAAAAGGTTATTCACCCGGAAGTCAACCACATTAAATAACACTACTTAGCAGGCAATTAAGCAAGCGTCGGCGAACTATACTTTTTCTACGAGCAGCTAAATTTAGATTATATTTTCCGCGTTGTTTTGGTAATAGGCGCTATTTCCGTCGTGTGACGATGAACTATTCCGTTTTTGCTTAAGCTTTAAAGACTTGTTGAAAAAAAAGTTAGTCATGCGTTTTGCGCAGGTGAGTTATACGCAAAGGGGACTTAACATAGGAGGCCCATCCTAACGCTCAGTTGAATAATTAGATAAAATTTGTTAATTAGCTTTAAAATTGGTGGTATAAAACATATGGTTTTATACTCATGCGCACAGACATTGTGCGCGTGAGAAGCGCAGCCGCGCGCTCAATTTACCCATCGTGCTGCAGGAGCGAGGCTACCGTTGCGATAAGGCGCCCGCTCGATTTTTCAGGCTCTTATTGTAGCAGCGGCCTGATATCTGCTGCACGAGTGGTATTTTTAAAGCACTATACTGCGCTCAGAACGCGTTCAAAGTATTCCTAAAATTAATTGATTTAGGACCGGTTGCACCAACGTCGCTTACCTTAACCCAAAGCGGCTCTTTTCTAAGTCGGCTTAGCGTCCTAAACCAAGCTCGGATAAGCACGGGTTTAAATTCCGGTTGCACCAACGTTAACCCGGCTTTGCAGACGCGCCCCTAGCTAAACGCTGGATTTGCCTAGGGACTGTAGGGACACCTAAAGCGAACTAGGGAGCGCTCAGAGGGACGAATACGATTGGCGGTGAGGAATCTCGTGATGTAAACAAAAAACCTGCTGTATTCGCCGTCTGCTTTTCGCTGTATTTCTTCGGTGAGTAAGGAATTAAAGGTCTCCAAATTCAATCATTTTTTCGCTTAACTTTCAAAAACAGGAGTCAACGCTTTAAATAAACACGAATGCTCTTCACATCTGTGATTGTGTTTTTAATATCGGTCGATAACAGAATATTTTGACAGTGACAGTAGTTTCCGTGCTCACAATTTGAAATAAAGGAGCCATCGGGGGCCTCAAATCTCACTGAACGCGAGAAGGACGCTCTACCGGCTACATCGCTGAAGACAAAACATCATCGAGAATAAGTAGGCAGGTAAAATGACTACTAAAATTGAGTCATGCCTGAGACCGATAAAGTTCAAGACAGTGACGAACTCGCCACGGCAGCTGCGAAAATGCCCGGAAATCGTCGAGTAGAAGTCGTCGAGTTGTCGTCGCCACGAATAGAAGTTGTCGTCGCCACGAATGAAAGCCTATAAAGGAAACAATTCCTTAAAAACGCGCTCACCAGAAAAGTTACAGTTATGGAACGATAGAGTTTTCTGAAGCCAAGATTCTACTCGCGAGACAAGAAAAATTTAACGAAGATTGTCTCGAAACACAGAAGACGAAAGAAATTGACGTTTCGCTGTTTTATAATTTAAAAGCGCCGCAATCTGATGCCAATGGCAGAAGGGTCGACAATCAGCTGATCGCCGAAATCATGTACTGCCACTATTCAACGCGCTGATCGGATTGAAGGATATGCGTTGCAAGTAGAAATAAACATGGTGGTAAATAACAATACGTAACAGTTATGCGAAAATCAGTAGAGTAAGTACACACGAATAAGCTCGTTGACAGAATAACCAACCGGAAGATAGACGTGAGCCCCGCAGCTCCGTACGTATTTTGGTTAGGGCTATCACGTACTGAAAGTGGAGAGCCAACTTGAAGACAGGGGTCGATAAACACTTCACGCGACAATATTTTGCATCCTTGTCACAATGGAAGGTGATTTTGTCGAGACTCTCACGCTGTTGTAACCTAAAACACTTTGTACAACCATTTCGTCCACCGCGTCGACCGCCACAAACCAGCCGCCATGTTTTAAATCCAGGACGAACAAACAACCAAAAGTAAAGCAGCCAATGTTGAGCGCTTACGGTAAGCGTAGTTTAGTGCTAGGTTTAGAGATAAGCAATTTTAGTGCAAACGAACGAAACCGAAACTTTGCTTAGGTTCCAGGCTAAGCTCCGCTTTGCGCTAAGTGGCGTTGGTGCAACCGGCCCTTTATGGTTTGCGATGGAGCTCAGCATGTTACTTATTGGAACCGTAAGTCGAATTCCACTCATTAAAGGTTATTGAACAAAATTTGCTTAATTATCTGATATTTACTTAATTATTACTTAATAAGTAAAGCTTTAAAAATGAAAACCGTTTTCAACTCCCTGTAACGCCGGATTAAAGAGCATCACTTGAGGAGGAGGACAGAAGGGTACTGAGGAATAGGATGGTAGGGTACTGAAGGATAGGTGAGTCCCTGACGTCACATGACATCAGGGGGTCACGTGACCTCAGGGGGGGTCACGTGACCTCAGGAGATCACGTGATCTCAGGGGGGTCACGTAATCTAAGGGGGGGTCTCGTGACCTCAGGGGGCACGGGACCTCAGGGGGGGGTCACGCGACATCAGGGGTAACCCTCATGACCCTCGTGACACTCGGGAGGGTAACCCTCGCGACCCTCGTGAGGGTAACTCTCGTAACCCTAGTAACCCTTGTGAGGGTAACAGTCAAAACTCTCGTGACGGTAACTGTCATAATCCTCGTGACCCTCGTGTGGTGTAAATTCGTAACCCTCGTGAGAGTAACCCTTGTAACCCTCGTGAGTGTTACGACGGTTACGAGGGTTGTTACCCTCACGAGGATCACGAGGGTTACGCGTGGTTACGCCGACGGCGGCGGCGACGCCGACGCCGATGCCGCTCAAGCCGGAAACGGGCGCCTAAGAGCTGCGCTCTAAAAAAAAAAAAGAAATGCATTTACAAGGTCCTGTAACACCGAATTAGAGCGCAGTTCTTGAGGAAGAGAAGGGAAGGGTACTAAGGGGAGCGTATACCCCTTCTCCCTCCTCACCTCCTCATCCTGCCTGCTACTACTCCCTCCGAGCGGCGTCGGCGTCGCCGTCGCGTAACCGCGACGTCACAGGACCCTCATGACCTCATGGGGGTCACGTGACTTCAGGGGGGTCACGTGACCTCACGGGGGTTTTGTGACGTCAAAGGAATCACGTGACGTCACGAGGTCATGTGACGTCACCGGGGTCACCTGACTTTACCGGTGCGGCGACAGCGACGGTGACGCCGACGGTGACGGCGATGGCGACGCCACTCAAGCCGGAAACGGGCGACTAAGAGCTGCGTTCTAAAATTACGAGACGATACATTGTTGCATAGATTCTTAGGGAATGCGTTAGCATGATCTTTAGAAATGCCACACACGTCCTTCTCTGGGTAACGCTAACGCTGACCCCTACACTTTTTTCTTTTGGCTTTCTTTTTTGCTGGCTTTTTTGGCCTCGTTACGGGATCAGTGTCAGCGTTTTCCAAAGAGAGACTCCGTGACATTTGCCACGGGTCATGCGAACGGATTTCCTAAGAATACGCCAATGAAACATCCTGTAACGGTTTCCACCCCTTTGTTGTACTCTGCCTGTCAGAGTACGTCGACAACCTTGGACGCAGCCATCCGTATCACTCGTGGAAATAGCAACATCCATACCACTCATGGAAGGAACCGCATCCACATCACTCGTGGAGGAAATCGCATCCATCGTTTTAACTACAGACACATCACAGCCCACGCACCGCTCCTACGTAAACACAGAGCGAAGACCCGCGACTGCAGAGCGGCAACTGAGCCCGCATTCTGCCGCGCTGCGGCGCAACACCTCCCAGATAACAAAGCCCTAGTGTACTATGAGATGGCGTCATCAGACAAGGCCAAAGCTGGACGCAGATTGGAAACGATTTATGCGTCAACGTTGGGCTCAAACTTGACTCGAAGCCCAGCGCTGACGCAGCACTCGTTTCCAGCCCGTATCCAGCGTTGGCCTTCTCTGATGACGCGATCTCATTCAGCAGTGCGGCTTGTTATCTAGGAGGCAACGTTATTAGATCACCTCAGTTGTGGAACTCCCGCGGAGGGGGGTACCCCCCCTCACTCACTTCAGTCCGCCTAGCGTCGTTCAAAGCGCCATCTATAATTTCGTTTCATAACTATGCGTTCCAAAGAGCCCAGCTGAAGCGCCAAATGGCGATCACAACGCCGCCATTTATTTTGCAGCGATCACTCAAGGAACTACACGTAACCTCTCTTATGGCTTCAATCGGCCATTTCGGAGCCGAAACAGATACAGTGGAAAGGGTCACAGGGTTGCCACCCCAGTCGGGGGTGGATGCAGGAGTTTCCTGAGGGGGAAGTCAGGTGTTGGTCAGCCTACCACATGTTTAGGAACTCCCTCCTCCTCTCCCTCGTTTCACGCCCTAAATGTTACACATGCAGAAATCAAGAGGGGGTCAGGACATCCGGACCCCCCCTCTAAATCCGCCGCTGACCCCAGTCCACCCAGCGGAAACACCGCGAATGAGCCCGAAGTTAAGATGAGCCTAGGTCGGGACGCGCTACCTGAAATCGCCGCTGAGGCATGGTTGTATGAAAACAATATTCATTGTACCGCAAAACCTTGCAAACTAAAGGCTATAAAAACATCACGCGCCCCTCATTTTGTACTAAACTCCAATAAAAGTTACTACAAAAGGAGTTTTTTTCCGTTGGTTTTTACGTTTCTAGTAACGTTGAAACGTACGTATCCTGATTCAGTTACCAAAGCCGCCGTCTGGCGGCGCGTCGAGCGACGCTTGGCGAGTCGTTGTGTGTGAGGGGGGTACGGTTCGTGCATGCGGCGTCTATGAACAGTTCCGTAATTGAGCTAATCTAATAACGTTGCTAGGAGGTGCTGCGCTGCGCCTCCTCTCTGGCTCCGCGCCAGCTGTGTGCGTGTTTTCGACGAACACGAAATGGCTCGTTTTGACGGAAACACGGCGGTGTCTGTGAGTTTCCCAGAGCCGCGGAGAGGGAGAGCTTGACGCTTGCTGAAGTCGGCTCTTGGGAACAATGGGAGCGGTGCACGTGTCAACCGCCTCCTCCTCCCTTTACCTCTCTCTGCGGCGAGCATTCAAGACGAGCGTTCGAATGCTAACGCATTACAACACCGTGTATACTGCCTTAAACCTAAAGCTTAGAAACGATGGGAGAGATGCACATGGCAGACCAATCAGCGCAATCACACGCCTCCCTCTTATCCCCTGACCCGTATCTCCGCTCGCACGTATGCGCGGGCGGGTTCGTGATGACGTGGCGAAAGAGAGGCGTATGATTGGTCCAACGAGGACGTAGCTTCCACCGTAGTCTCAGCTCTGAAGTGAACGGAGCATAGTTTTTCATCCTTCGTGCAATCCACTTTTATTTTCAGATACCAAAAATGAGAAATTGCGTTATTTAACATCGACAAAACAGTAAAAGAACATATTGATCAACCTACAAAACGTAGTGTTTATATCACTCGAAATCCATTTTTTTAATCTAGCCTCATATATTTTATCTGAAACAAAAGGTTGTCACGAAGTCTGGCTGCACACCTAAAATACCGGTGATTCGAACAACTTTGCATCGCAGTATGAAAGGCTGAATCATAGATGCGCTCTTAAACTAAGGCATTAATTGTAGTACATACAATCATGCAGTAGTCTTGTTGTTTTTTATATCATGAAATATAGTCTACAAAATATGTTTTACAATATGCAGGGTGGGCCGTAATGACTAATGCATTTGACACGCCTTGCAAAATTCAAATTCCAAATGTACATACCTGAAGTTGGACACGTCAACGTAGTTTATTAAGATGCTTTATGTAAACATTTCTGGAGCTCAATTTTGAGGTAGTAAAGTATTAAAAATACTTCAATATTTTTGTAATAACCTCATGAAATAGCAACAGCCAGGTACAGATCCTTCCTGACTGCAGCCAGCCGGAGGACTGAATTCCTTTGGGGCTTTTACATCCCTGATCTAAAAAAACCTACGTTCACCTGGGATGCGGCGAAAGGCGTGTCTCACGCTCTTAGGCTGCGAGCCCCTTCCGGATGATATACGCGGTGTTCTTGAAAAAGGACCAAAATTTCGTACTGAACCCCAACAGCATGGAGTACATTTGGTGTCGAATATCAACGACATTACATCTAAAGCTCAACAAGAAAACTGACAAAATTGCCTTTCTGATTGTATGTAATTACTACTGAAAGCGGAAGCTCAATGCAACAAGAAGATAAATATTTCTCGTACTGTTAATCAATTTCGAGAAAGCAATTTCAATCTCCTCATTTCTGACAAGGATGAAGGTTTTGTGGGGACGACCCGAGAGATTTACCTCCATAAACTCAAGTTCATCATAGAAAAAAAGTTATAACTGCTTGGAGAGGTTTAATTTAAAAACACGGGAAGGCAAAAGCACTCCAGGTGTGCCGCAGGCTAGATCTAATGCATGTGAGGAAAAATATAAGTAGTGGTAAAAGTGACCAATTAGGAATGTTTTTCGCAGCCAAAACCCGCAAAGAGGGTTACCCTTTTCGTGTCTTGGCAGGGAGGTATGTCTAGATTTCCTCGATGCCACGTAAACAACCTTCAGCTGAATAACCCTTTCCTAATTCCAAAGTCAAAGTCATTGATAGACTACCCAAAATCAAATGCCTCGACAATAAATTTTGGATTCTCATTCGACGTGGAGCGCAGGCACGCAGCCAGGGGGGGGGGAGGGGCATGGCCCCCCCCCCCCTCGAAATCTTCCATTTGCTGGGGCCTCCTATCCCCCCTCCTCCTCATACAACATTTTGTCACAAACAATATGTTAAAATTACCCGAGAAAGCGCACCAGCCTCTGCAGCGCAGCATTACAAAAACACAAAGTAACGAGAAAAATGACCGTGCAAACACTTGTCGAACTTGCAGAACAGATGGGGTCCCATCCCAGACGAAAATTAAAGGAAATACGGAACAGTCGCAAACAACGGCGAATGAAACGAATAAGTTAGCAGACGATACAAAGATACACATCACCCAGCAAAGACCTCCTTCAACGACGACGGCGATCGCACGGGGCGTTGGTTAGAGCATTGAAAATTAGCAGGTGGTGCTTGCCGTGGTGTTAATTCTATAACAGACGAAGCAAAAATAACAGGACTAAACTATTAACAAACAAACAGCTTCACTTTTCTTTTTTTTAGCTGCATGTTACTCGTTTGTTCATTTGCTTTTGCGGCGTTAGTAGGAACGCTCGAACGCTGTCATCTGCTTCGTGCTAGCAGTGTGTGACCTTTTTTGCTTTCGCATTTCTTTTCCCAGTGACTTTGGCAGGTTGTTTGTTTGCTATTTTGGCGCAGCACTACTTGTTGGCCTACATGTCCAGGCAATCCTTGCACACCGTGCCTTTGTTTTGAGCGTCGATCAGCGGCCTCAAGTGCGTTTTCAGCTGAACTCTTGTTTGGTGAAATATTCGTTTGTTGAGGCGTCAGTGGAGATTTTGAAGCCAGACTTGGATAGCTCTTCCAGTTTAATTTGAAATAACTTAATTACTGATGTTTGTTCAGTCTTCGGGATGCGGTAGAAGGATTTTCCCCCACATCACAAAAACTTGTTTTTGCAGTGGAGATGGCAGGCACATGGCATGCCTGCCATCTCCAAGTATGCGCTGGTGTATGCCCAAAGGCGGCCGGTTGATCAATCAACGATAACCCATAGCAGACGTGACCGCTTACTCAAATAGAATCCCAATAGAAACGTATAACGAGCTTACGATTCTCAATGTATTTATTAAGTATCTAAAAGGACATATGAAGATTTCAGATCAGAAACTGAATCGATGGCGAACATAGGAGATCATCACAAAAGACAGTGGAAAAAAAAAGTTGCAGACGGCCCTCCAAGTGTCCGGGCATGGGTGGTTTCTGTTTCGACCCCATTCCCATTTCAACCATCCCGTTTGTACCTTCCCGCTTCGACCCGGCTCAAAACGACCGTCTCGTTTCATCCTTTCCCATTTCGTTCTATCCCGAAACAACCTTCCTGCTTCGCCCATCGTTTGGTAGCAGTTAGGTCGGTTCGTTTGTATTGTTCGCCAAGAGTTGATTAGGTTCAAGTGTCCAATATCTGTTTTCCTTGCTGACCTCACTTCTCCCTCTCCCGAGAAAACCTTGAAGACCTGGAACTGTAAGACAAACACGGCGTCAGGGAGGGCTCACCCGAACATTTACAGCGTCATTGATTTGATCAAACAGGATGAGGCTTTGGCAAGGGTATCTTTGCAGCAGCTTCCAGAGAGTGGTGCCGTGCGGGCCAGGGGGCTCAAGTGGGTCTGCAAGGACTATAAACTATCATAACTGGAGTGTCGCCTTTCTGAAAGCACGATTTCCCTGTTCAACTTTCTCAACAAGGCGAAGGCATTTTCTGGTCTATGATATTTTCCTGTGTGCGCGAGTGTTCAGTGTTTGAAATCGTAAAAGAAAATAAAGTCGGAATTATATACATGTTTGATTTATCGCTCTCCAAAATATCAAGATTACTAATATGAGGTTTTAGAACAACGTACGCAAGCACTTTGGGTACCCTAAAAATAGCGTCGCGATGGCGACGCTATTTTTAGCTTACCCAATGTGCTTGTGTACGCAAGACTTCATTATTGAACGTAGCGCAAACAAGCAATCGGCAATGCTGCTGTTCATCTCACAGAATTAAAAGGCTGCAATAAAAACTATTACTGTCTTTGGAAGTGCTCATCTGAGCCAGTACCCTAAGCCAAAAAATGTGATGCTTGCTAATACCATTTCGAAGTAAAATTTGAAAAAGCGACAAGGTCGTCTTTGCAGTAACGGTGTCGCAAAGTGTACAAAGACCGTTTCGGGGGTGCGCGTTATGAGGATCATCTAAAAATAAAAAAAAGCAATAAGACTTTAGGCCGTTGAAGTAAGAATAATACATGACTTCGAAACTTGGTTGAAAGAGGCGAATATTTTTAAAAAACATTGGCATGCAATAATATTTTAGAACATATATTCTTAAGCAGAAAAGGTACGGAGACCAGGGTTAGAGCGATTAGACTATTTGCGAAGAGGTTGCGATGCGCAGGGTCTTATACACATTTGTTGAAAAGAGACGGGTTCAAACGCAAAGGGTCTTTCGAGTATCAGCTGAAACGGGACGGGTTTAAATGAGAAGGGCGTTTCGGGAATGGGACGAAACGGGCCGGGTTCAAATGGGAAGGTCGTTTCGAGAATTGGTCGAAACGGGGTGGGTTCAAACGGGAAGGTCGATTCGGGAATGGGACGAAATGGGACGGGTTCAAACGGGAATGGGTTGTTTCGGGCTACACCCCCGGGCATAGCGTAGCAGACGAACCGGTGGCAGTAAGCGACGAAGCGAAAGAAAGTAAAACCTAAGCCAAACAAGGCAAAGCAAAATCCGCGATGATTCCGAACGTCAAATAAGCACAAGCAAAAAAAAAAACAAAAAAAAAACAACATAAACGCAGGAGGAAGAAAGACCGCGGCGGCGTAGCGTCGCCTCAAACATAAAAAGAAAGTAGACTTTGAAAAAAAGGATGAGCACGACCGTCCATCGGGTGTTCTTTTTCGTAACCCTGGTTTTATTAGCTTCAGTAACAGCGTCAGATTTCTAAATGCACAGTCGTCTTCTTTCAGAGCATACTGAGATCGCAGTAATGTACGGGGTTCGAAGCTGGCTTTTGCTTCTTGATCCGGAGACGATCGGGAATAGCCAGCTCGCCTATTCGATGAAACGGTTTTAAGCAATGCATTCATAAGAAATTGAAAGTGCAACAACAAAACGAATTGATCGATATGAACAGTAAAGTTGAAACGTAGCAAGGGTCTAAAAATTGTTTACATTGCCCTTTTAAAAAAAGCAGGGCGAAGGTACATTCGTGCTTTGCCTGGTTTACTTAAGTTCTGACAAAGTGTCTTCTTCAGGAGAGCCGGAAAATTGCAGACTACAAGCTGTAACATCGTTCCCAAGCGAAACAATGTCCTTGACTCATGAGGTCTAACCTACTTTTTAACATTAAAAGCGGCGAATACTGGTGACAATTTTTTTTCATTAGTCACCTCGCACGGAGATAGGCGAAACCAATGCGTTCTGGAGAGTTCGTCTGCCAGAGGAGACTCCGAGCTCGCCAGGGGCGCTGCGATGACTTTTCGCCCGCGATTCGCGGTAGTTGCCAGTATTGGCCTACATGGTATTTGGTTATACGCAAAAGAAGGAGAAGGAAAGACGAAACTTGCTTCTGGTAGTAGAATTGTAAGCAGTGATAGAGTGCAAGCGAGCTGGCATTGAATCGGCCTCTTTTAGACCCTGAGATGGTGAACAATAAAAATACGGGCGAAGACAAAATCTGAAACGCAGCTGAAATATATTGAGTTCACCCGGTCGAGCAAAGGCATTTCAGGACAATGTCGGCTTTGAAGTGGGAGTTGAGACCTAATTCTTTGACCCTCCTCCAGACTGACAAAAGTGGCTTGTTTGCAGTGCTCCCGGATGGTAGTTTCAATGAGAAAGCTTTGGTGGCAGTGTCCGAGTTATTTGTAAAGAGTGAAGAGAATGTTGCGGTTTTAAAACAGGAGGTTTGTAGGATAAGGCGGAGGAGGAAATCACGGCCATGTTTAAGGAGCTGCGTAACGATTTTAACGTTGAAAGAATCGGCATCTTCTACTTTTGACATTGTTTATATTGTCACATAAGACAAAAAACACACCTCCTTCCTTCGAAATGTTGCGATTCCGCCGCGTAATCGCGAGGCAAAAATTAGAATATTCCCCGACCTGCAGCCGCGAGCGGCGGCCATGAGAAACACACGGCGTGACGTCAAAGGGGAATCTTGTTGAAAGATAGCAAGTTGTGCTAATACCTGCTCGATAAAAGGTAACTTTTCTATGAATCTTGTCGTTCCAACATAATTATAAATGCGTCAAAAACCTGGTATCATCGACAAAACTTTTATTATAAGGAGTTTTAGTGGCGACTTCTACCCTTGGTCCACAAACCGTCAGCTCCATCTGCTACCGCGAACCGCCTCCAGATGCCGGAGGGGGAGGAGACAGAGCCGGACGGGTACGGGCGGACCCGGATGAGACTTTCCTCCTTTCATCATATTGTTCGCGCTCTGCCCGCCAGCAAGTGGTCACGCGGCCGCGAGCGGGTGGGTTCTCGCTGCTCGCTGATGGCTCTAGAGAGAAAGCTTCACCGGAACTCCGCGCGACCCCCATTGACGTCACAGCGCACGCGACTCGGAAGATGGTGAAGGAGTTGAGAGTCGCCGAAAACCCCAATCTTTGTCCATTTTTAAAATAAAAACTAGAACATGCAGGCAAAAGCGGTTTGTTTGTTCTTTACTTCAGAAGGGTCGAGACACCAACTCCCAAACTATTGAAGCAAAGCAGTGAAACTGTTGCACAGTTCCTATAAGTAGAATAAGGGGGGTTTTCGCGCTCTTCTTTCGGTTTGAAGTTTCTGATAAAAGACCACAACGTAGCGACCCCTTTCTGAGTGGCAGTGAACAAAAATGGGTCGTGGAAAAAGTCGTTTGAGGTCTGCATTCAAATATGTTTGGGACATGTCAATCTGAAGGGGAGAATTGCCCTTAGGTATTTGGAAGAACTAATTGAGGGCATTTCTCCTCTGCATCAGAGCACGTCCACGGTGATGTCCTTGGACATCAAAGATTTATGTTATTCTTCCGAGAGCGTGTTGTTGCTCAAAAGAGTGGGGGAGCTTATAGAAATAAATTAGTTTCATTTCAGGCCAAAGCAGGTATCTCAGTAGATGCGGAGCTGGAACTTCTGACGTGCTATTTGAAGGCGAATGCATGAGCTTAACTTTATGGCGACAGTTATATACAACGGAAACGCGTGTGCATTGGTTCGGCGGATGCTCCAGTATTGATGGAGTTTAATCTCGACACTCTTGACAGGAAATGAACTGATTTTGCTTGCTCTTTGGGTGTTGATGGAATTTTGGTTCGGAGGTTTGTCGATGACATCTTGGTTTGTGCTTCGAATCAACATTCCGATATTGATATCCGTAACATCATTTTGACCGCTGCAGCGGAATTGAAATTCACCTCTGAGTTGCCGAAAGATGTAAAGTTGCGGTTTGTAGACTTGCAACTCTTGAATAACAAAGGACATTTCTTGTCTTATGGCAAGGAAACTGCGAGGAAAGTTCTTTGTACATGGAGTGCTCATTCTAAACACGTGAAAGGGGGAGTGGTAAGATCACTAATTGGCCATGCCTTGAAAAAAAATTGTCATTATGTCGGCAACGCTTTCGGCGTTCAAATCAAACGTCTACTGTCGGCGGGGTATGTTTAAGGATTTATCATTTTAAGTGTTGTACGGTACAGCTTGTACGCGCATCGGGGACCTCTAAGGAAGTTCAAGGCGGAACATTTGCGGTGATTCCTTATCTTCATTGTATTTCTCATAGCCTAAAAGCTGTGGCGTCGACACTGGAAAGGCTCACCCCATTTACCTTCGGACGTGAGGGATGTTGCGGGAAGAAACATGGATATCCTTCTATCAAATGTGTCGCAGGGGTGGTCTATAAGATCCCTTTTGACTGCGGGTTGTGTTGTGTTGGACAGAAAGGGTGTTGTTTAAATGTCCGTCTTACGGAAAACGAAAGGAGTGTTAAGATAAGGCGCAAAGTTGCGAAATGACAAATCACGTTGGTTCGTGTAATTTTTGTTCCCCTCTTTGGGATGAAACTTCCGTTTTGCGTAACGAAAGAGAGTTCTTTAGAAGGCTAATTAGGGAAACTTCGTGCATCCGCCAGCGGGGAAATTGTATAAGCCAGCCGTCTGTGGTTATCAGTGATCGGATGAAAGAGTTTTTGCTTATGTGAGGGGGACTTGCAAACTTTAGGGGGGGGGGGGGGAGGGGAGGGAAACGGGAATCGTTTGCTTGGAAGTAGGAAATTGAGCTTAGGATATATTTAGCGTTTTGGAGGTTGCCATGTGTGTGGAGCATTATGGTTGTTGCTCGGGTGGTGGTTCCCCTTCAAACAGTGTGGAGCCGATGAGTGGCTTATGCTGTCTGAGTAGAACTCGTTGATCGTCTTGTTTATGCGTTTAAATTCCTTCTTTCCATTTCTCTTTTTATATGTGTTTAGAATTCTCTTTATTGGTAAGCGCAACTCAATAAATTTCAGCTGCGTTTAAAATTTTGTTGTCTTCGTCCATTTTTTTTTTATTGTTCCCCATCTCAGGGTCTACAAGATGTCGATTCATTACCCGCTCGCCTGCACTGTATCAGTGCTTACAATGCTAGCATGAGCCTCAAATTTAGTGCAACAATCAGCACTTGTAGTGATTATTTCTGTTACAAGCGAAGGTACCACACGCTGTGGCAAACTACTGTTGTGTTCGCCACTTTCCCAATCAACCCTTATTGTTATTATGGGTGAATATGTAATCTGATATTTTGCACTGTTATCAGAAGATAATCAAAGCTGGCTTCCCGATCAACTGCCAGAAACTATTATTGAATGCAGAAAACCAATTGTGCGAGATTAGGGTGAAGAAGATGACACTTAGTGGGAGACAGACTATACTTCTGGATTATGTTTCCTCTAAACGTCATACTACATCTAATTTATATCCATGGCTAAGATTGTGGCGAAAATAAAGTTAGATCTATTCTCGGCTTATGAAGCATGTTACGAAAGAAATAGGATCTGTCTACAGAGTGTGTTTCTGTGTGAGGTGGTTCGCGATTGCATCCGCTATCATTTCAGGAATGAAGGAATGTTAGCGGAAGAGCAGACATAAATCATGATTTCAGCATATTAGGAATTACAATCTAAGGGGGATTTCTGAAAGCTTACCGTATAGGGTCCGAACGTTTTTAGAGCGTAGAGTGTGCAACCTGAGTGCATCACAATGATATATACATTTGACCGAACATGTACATGAAACATACACTAAATATTCAAAAAGTTTCGGCCACGTCATTATTTCATTTTTTTCCAAACGACTGAAACGACAGGTGGCGGATGTGGTGCGAGCCTTGTCAATCATGGACGAATAGTTGGAGGACGGAATGCCACTGAAGGGGAATTCCCTTGGATGGTAAGCGTACGCCAACGGAAATTGGGCGTTTTTTTTTATCGCGGTTTCAGTCATCCGCCTGTCCGATAAACTGCTCTAATGATTGCTTTATTTTTTAGTCTTGAGTAGGATACGTGTACACTTCTTCCTATCGGTGACTCTTTCGTATGGAAATGGGAAGACGCTGACCCAAAATGTTTGTACGAAACGAAAACAAAGCACCAAAGGGGTAGTAATTAAGTACTTATTTTGTTCAACCTACTAAGCAACTAAAAATAAAAGACAAAATTTAATTCCCGACAACTTTTATATCATCTCTGTTGTTTCTTATTGTGTATTCGAAAATTATGAAGTGTTAAATTCGTGTCAATGAGCGCACCCCCTGAAATAGAGAAATCACGTTCTTGCATCTTAAATGCGTTATTACGTCTCATATTCTGTAGGGAAAGGCGAAAGGGAAAAATAACTACAGTGACGTCTCGTTAATATCTACAGGTCCTTTTTCCCCGAAAATTGTCCATAATAAATGTTGTCCATAATAACGAGACAACAAGGCACGTATTTCCCAAATTTGTCCCCGAAAATGGTGTCCATACTGTGAGGTATCCATATTAACGGAGTCTATATTAACGAGACATGATTGTATCGGGTCAGGGACATTTTAAAACCTCAGAGTGAAATGTCTTCGCGGTTCTTGCATTGCGATTTCTTTTTCAGCTCATTTAGAGGTAATAAGATGCTCAGCATTGCCATGTGCTGAGTTTTTTGAGCAAAATAATCTTAGAGAAAGGCGAGTCCCATCTTATCGCTCCAATCGTACTATGGCTTTTTAGGGCGCAGCTCTAAGGGACCAGTTTTCGGCTTGAGCGGCGTCGTCGTCGCCGTCGCCAACGCAGTCGCCGTTGGCGTAACGGCGCGTTACATTATGGGTCGTTTTTCATATTGACATCACGAGGGCAAAACGTTCCTGCTAAACTTTGTGGGAAATGTTTCCGCTAAATTTAGTGGGAACATTGTTCTTTTAAGTTGACTTTAAAGTGACAAGTAGACTCGAACACTATGCCCAAACAAATGAACCAAAAGAAGTATTGTCAGTACCTTCGAAGACAATGCTCTTTTCCTCGCGCTGTACGCCCTGCCTATTCAGCCGTGCCTCAGCCGGGCTAGAATGAAGTCGCGGACACCAAAGACAGATAATTCGACCCCCTAGCGCGATGCTACATCGTCTGTTACGCGAGTTGTGAACCTGCAAATCGAGGGGGTACGGATCCGCCTTTCATGTTTGTGCAGGTGGCGGGAGACGTCGAAGTTGGAAAGGGTGAAAGAGTGTAAATTACAAAAACAACAACAACAAAAAAAAAACGAAGAGCTTTTTCTTGCCCGGGCAAAGAAGAAAAACACGATGGAAGGCGGTGGAGAGCCTACTCGGCGTTGTTTTACTTGATATCTGTCTTTCGAATATTTGTACATGCCTTGCCCGTTTTCCTAGTGGTTCTTTGACCGGTCATACAAAAAATCGTGCTTTCTTTCCGGCTATTTTCCCCGTCCTGATGTTTTCTATTTTGTTGAACTTACTCTCTTTATGCTGCTGAATGTTCAGCTCGTATCGCTCCAATCACTGTCATATACTCACTCATATTTTAAATAAGTAACGATTAAGTAATGTAATCCGTTACCAATATTTTGTAACGAAATTACATTGCAAATTACTTCCGATGAAAAGTAACGTGGCAAATAAAAAAATTACTTGAAAAAGTAAAGGATTACAAGTAGTCCGTTACTTGAAACGGATTACTTCCAAAGTCAGAGCAAAAGAATTTAAGGACAAGGCGAGTCCCATCTTATCGCTCCACAGCCGACTATTGGTGAAATCGGGCGTTCGCCTCTCTCCTCTGACCTCGATTCAGCAGAGCGCCTCCTCCTCGCCGCCGGAGCTACTCGGGATCCTTTTCAGCCGATCACAACCGCTGGCTTCAGAGCGCTCCGAGATTCTCAGACCAGTCACTGAATTAAAAAATCTTGACATTGGTAATGCACTAAAAAACACCACGATCTTACAGCGTACGGTGGACGATTGAGCAAAATTTACTCTCGCAACGTGATGAAATAACGGTTGTGACGTAAGTTGTTTTACGCATCGGCACGTAAAAAAAAAGACAACAGCAGTATGCGAATTGATTTTTGCAAAACGGAACGAAAGCCAACGCTTGGAAGCAGTTGTGAAGTCATCGCGTTTTCGACGGTGAACGCGCAGCGATAGCGGTCATGCGTACGGCAGAGCAGGCATATACAAAATTATTAATAAACCGCATTTTTCTCACGGCGAAATATCATGCAACATCGCCATGTGACACAAACCACAGTTCATAATATTCGGCTATCCCTTTATTTTACAACATAAACCTTTGAACGCGCTTTTACCAAACTTAAAAAATTTCTTGAAGCGACCACGAAACACGGTAAAAAAGTGGCGAGCTCTGCGAGCTGTTTCGTCGTCGGTTATGGTTAGCGGATTCACTGCCATGAGATCAACGATCTCGTGAAAGCGCTGGGAATACGTCATACGTCGTCTTTAAATGATAAGGTCGCAAACGAATGTCGTCCCGTCCGTTGTAATCCTCGCACCGTCGAATGCACAGGCACTTTGTAGAAACACATATCAATCGCCGTCATGCCGTACCCCGCACACCACCACAGACCACCGCCGACCATCGTCAACAAAACCACGTGATGACCGTCCATGTACCACGTGACGCCTGCGCGCTCCGCACTCCGACGGCTACAGAGGGAGTGCCACGGAGCGCTCTGAAAGGGACAGGCGCCCTCGGAATGAACCACCCGATCAGGCCACAGCACTCTCTTTCAACCGCCCGATTTTGCGCGCACTGATAAGAGCGATCAAGAGCGCGTAGAAAGAACCACGCGAATTCACCATATGGCTTTTTAGAGAGCAGCTCTTAGACGCCCGTTTTCGGCTTGAGCGGCGTCGCTGTCGCCGTCGGTGTAACCGCGCGTTGCATTATGGCACGTTTTCCATAATGACGTCACATGTGACGTCACATGTGACATCACGAGGGCAAAAGTGTCTTGCTAAGTTTGGTGGAAGGTGTTTCGTCTAAATTTATCGGAAAAATTGTTCTTCTAAATTTAGCGGGGAGATTTTACCCTCGTGACGTCACACGTTAGGCCACTCAACACGCGAAAACTTTGCCGCTGAAGTTAGCTTGAATTTTAACGAATAATGTTCCCGCTAAGTTTAGCGGAGAAATATTCCCGCTAAATTTAGTGGGAAACGTTTACCCTCGTGATGTCACACGTGACTCTCCCCTCCGTACCTCCCCTTTTCCTTCTCGAAAGCTTCGCTCTATTTCGGCATTACAGAGAATTGTAAACGTCTTTCTTTGAACTTATTATCGTTATCCGACCAGTAAGTCAATAGGGAATTGTAGTAGACCGTTCCCGCAGCCCGCTAAGCACCCGGATAGCGCTCCGTAATCCGCCACGAGGCCTTGAACTAAGCAGAGAAGGCTGGCGGCGCGCCTGCGCAGCTGCGGCGTTTCCTTCGGGGATACCGTAGCGGAGGAGAAAAATGATCTACTACAACTCGCTAATGAAGGAACCATGAAGCGTGACGACAACATTCAACGCCCTGCATTTCTTGAGCTGTCGGGGGCTGTCTTTTTGTCATCTCTCAAAGTACGTTTGCATCACTTAGAACCATAGAAAAGTAACATCTCTGTCGTCCTAATCCGACAGAAATCGTAGCTGCCCAGATTCGTCTGGCATTTTATAAGGGCGTATGCCAAATAAGTAATGTCTCGGTTATACAAAACCCCGTTATTTCGAATACCCAGCGGTGTAGACAAGAATTTTGGGGGCGAACTGTGTAAAGGCGTGCTTTGTTGTCTTGATTCTACGAGCAACTCACGTTTACGATAAGGAAAGAGGGACATTAAAGACAAACAAACAAGACAGGCTGTCTTGTCTGTTTGTCTTCAATGTACATCTTTTCTTATCGTAAATCTGAAACCAACACCTTTAACCATCTACACAACTCACATTGTGAACGCTTTATCTTCTTTTGTTCCTTTCATCTGTTTGGGAGGAGAGTGGGATGGAGGATGGTGGTGGTTAGAGCAAGGACACTATTATCCGGCACTGTCTTCCACTGCAGGTGGCTCTCCTGGACAAGGTTCACGGGGATCATCTTTGTGGGGGATCTATCATCGAACCGGACATCGTTGTGACAGCTGCGCATTGTGTAGAAAAGCATGTATACGCTCTTCTTGGTAAGAAAAATTCGATGAGCCGTGTGCTTTTCTTTCTAGTGACGCCGCGACATATACAGTCCTGGCTGGAGCCTTGGACTACAGAAACCCGCCCAACTACAGCCAACTCTGCAATGTAGGTATCACATCGTTATGAAATGATGGCACTTTTTAGAGTAGCTTAAATTTTGAAGTTTCGCACACTCGAAACATATTCTACGACTCAGAGTCTATTAGCCACTCTGTTCAAAAACTGCTAACGTTACGTTACCTCTATACTCGTTGTCACGTCGGAAAAAAAAAGTAGACTTGAGCCGTATTAATGCGTTGCTCGAAGTAGTTCTTACAAGATTTCGTCGTTGAAGAAAGAAATGATGCTTTCAACATTTGAAGCGAGCACGTCTTGATAAACTGACATAAACATAACCTAAGATGTCCACCAAGATATATCTTAATCCAACACACGAATTCTTAAATTAGCAACGTTTCGCGAAAAGCCGTTTTGGTTCGGTAATTTGTACTACGGTTCTACATGTGAAAGCGAGTCTAGGAGAAAAGTTATTTCGAAGATGCGTTGTATAATAACTGGGAATTTTTTATATATACTAAGATAAAAGATTAGTTGAACAATGATTAAATAAATACATTTTATTGAAAACACAAGACATTTTGGATCAACTCTCCACGATTTGGCCCTCTTGTCTGAGGCTACCAAATGGTGTGGGAGGGTCGTTCTAGTCTAGCGATGTCGTTACTAGTGATCAGATATGCACGTAACGCGTTACTAGTAACGAGTTAATTATACCTGCGAGTAGTTACTTTTCTCGGTAACGAGTAACGTATATAATTTTTTTTTTCATGAACCAGTAACGTGCTCAGCCACCTCTAAAGCCAAGTAACGAGTAACGGTGTGTCGAGGGTACGCGACAGAACAGCACACGACAAAACAGCACGCGACAAAACAGCACGGTCAAAACAGCACACGTCAAAACAGCACAGCGTCAAAACAGTACGGCGACGAAACAGCAGGCGTCAAAATAGCACGCGACAAAACAGCACAACGTCAAAACGGCACAGCGACAGAAGAGCACGTGCCAAAGCAGCCCGGCGGCAAAACAGCACAGCGACAAAATAGCACGCAAGTAGCAACTTCGAGCGCGCTCTTCACCTCTCTCTGAGCAAATAATTTCGAACCTCCTTAACCCTTTCATATATTGTCGCTAGGTTATAAAGGAATTTATTGCCTATTTCATTGCTGAGTCAGTGTCCCGACTGGTGCTGCTGTGCTATTGCTAAAAACAAACGAAGTTAGCAGTAGTTACTACTACTTAACTACGCTGATCACTGAAAATATTGGGTAGTTAGAAGTGATATCTTCACGTGGATGTTGGGCGCGTTGTCTGATCCTTTTTTTTTTTTTTTTAGTACCAACGAAAGATGACAACTTATTGAGAAAAAGAAATCCATAAGTTGAAGTTATGAACCGTCTGGTTTACGGCGGTCCGATGAGGTTCCGTAGTACTCGTCGTTTCGTAATTACCACCTAAGCGTAGAACGTGTCCCCAAAAAAGCAGGAGATGCGCCGATTACAGATGCCTTGATAGAACCGGGAAGATAAGGTAACTTTAATGTCGAGCAAATTCAAAATGTACCATGGGCAGCGATTCTGCGGGGTTCATTCGCCGTGAATAAAATGTCCCAGAAACACGTGGCTGCAGCTTGCAGGCGAGAAGCTGTTTTGAGTTAAATTCACAGATTTTTTCCGACGAAGGCTTCGATCGAGTGGAAACCGGTGAAGCAGAAATATGCCATCATAGCCTCAGTGCTGTTGCCGTACAGCGTGGGCTAAGTACACCGTTGCCGCACACACTTTCTCTTTTATTTTTAACAACTAACAACAGCACATTGTCGTGCGATTGATTCATTTATTGTAGACGACATCACCAGCAAACTTGAGCGTCAATATTAGCAGAACTTCTCGAGAAATAGCCAGAATACGCAACAGCGGGGGCTTCGGTACTGCCCAGGGGGCCTTTATGTGCGCATCGAGTATACTCCCCACTCCCAACTGGCTCCCATGAGAACGGATTCGACAAATTGGCCGTCGACGAGATGACTTTCGAGAAATTGGCCTAGACCCTCCATTCTTTTACAGTGCTTACTTTGAAACATGCATTTTTTAACTCCATCGCTATATTTAAAGTTCAGCGTTTTAAATATAAACCAATAAAACAAGTAAAAGTACGACAAAATATTTTTTTTAATTCGGTTTTAACTGAAAAAGGTCAGTATTTTCGAGGACGTTTGGAGGTGTGAGCGGAAGAATGTGCTTCATTACTAAACGTATGGCCACTTCCTCCCGCAGTTTTTAGCCTGTCTCCGAGATCGGTTCAACTTTCAACAGAAGTTGAACCGACGCAATGGTCTTCTGGACCAAATGTGAGTTTCTCACCTGATAGGGATTTGTTGTCGAATTCTTTGTTCAGAGAAAAGAGTTTAATCGTGAACTGAACAATAAAAATTAAAGGGCATCCGTAAATGCCGCACATTTTTTAACACCCCTAGCTTCCGTCTACTAGAGGAGGGCATAAATACGATTGATTTATAGTCGTTTCTTGGACTGCGCGAATTAACCACCTCTCGCAGTCGTGAAAATGGGGAAAAGGCGCACAGAGCACATTGCTTGCAGTTTGATGGATTTTGGTATTTGCCACTCCGACCGAAGTGGTAGTAAAGCTCATGTTCGTCCTGTGTACAAATACGAGCCCACGACGATACTGTCAGATCACGATAGGGCCCCGGTGCGTCTCGCAGAACAGGTCGCTTCGGCTGCCACAGACAGCAACAAATAAGAAATTCAGTACCTGGTTCACTCACTATTCATTTTAAAGAAACGCATTTAAATATTGCATTTTTGTCAGTATACTGATTTTTGTCAATAAACCGAAAAGAACTGAAAAGTTTATTAGCCTACAAATATACTCAGCAAAAAACCGAAAACTTCTGCTTGAAATAAAAACCGAAAAATGTACGCTGAATTTCAAAATAATTAAAATCGAAAACGCCAAACCCAAGCTCTATTGTCAATGTCCTGTTTTGACGCTGTTCTGTTCTGATGCTGTGCTGTTTTGACGCCGCGCTGTTTTGGCACGTGCTTTTCTGTCGATGCGCCGTTTTGACGCTGTGCTGTTTTGTCGCGTGCTATTTTGACGCGTGCTGTTTTGTCGTCGTGCTGTTTTGACGCTGTGCTTTTTTGACGCGTGCTGTTTTGACCGTGCTGTTTTGTCGCGTGCTGTTTTGTCGTGTGCTGTTCTGTGATGGTGCCGTGTGTCGATACTTTTGAGGAGTAACAGGGACAGCAAAAATTTAAGCAGCCGTGTTTTAATTCTAACCTGAGTATGAGTCTCATCCGACAAAGGCAGAAGGGCAACCTGAAAAAAGCCCGAGGTACACCTAAGCACTTCTTATGAGTTGTGAATGCGAAAGCATGCATGTCGTTCTTCCTCTCCACTACATCGTCTGCGGCGTACTTGCGTCGACAGACGAGCGCAAGCTCCCCTCGCTGCGCTGACATTGGGCGTGGTGCTATGGTGCCTGGAACGCGTCTCCGACTGGGGTGTTTAGCGTCCTATGCTGCCCATACATCAAAAGTGGTCCCCAAGTGGCAACAAATGACGTCACAGAAGCCGGAGTGTCATGCTGTTGACTGTCGCGATCCTGGCGGTTGGCCGTAGAAATGTTGGCGAAAAACGCGAACGAACGCGAGTGTCGTTGTCGTCACGGCGTCCCAACTTTCGGCTGCTGTAGCTTCGCTGGACTGTCACAGTGGAGAACGACCAACAGTAGGACAGGCGTCTGCCATATACATCACAGCTGCTGAGACACTACGAGAGTCGCGACCGGCGACAGCATGACACTTCTATGACGTCATCAGGCGGAAATCGAGGGACCACTTGTTTGGGCGCGGTAAACGCACCAGTCGGAGACGTGTTCCAGGCACCATAGTGGACCCGCTCTCTCGCTCGTTGGCCAGACGCTTCGTGTTACCGGCGCGCTGGCGGCGCGGACACGCAGCACCATGGGGTGGCGGTCGTTGAAACTGACGCGCAGCAGCAAATAGGAGCCTCGTTCCTTGAAATTATGACGCGCGCCAGCCAATGGTTCTGAAGCCAAAATTCGTCAGATTTCGGCTTCACTGTTTCCCATCGGGAGCCAGGAAACTATGGGCCGTTTGGCTAGGTTTTTCGCGCGGCTTTAAAGCTGAGAGAAATGAGATCTCGGCTTCACTTGGAGAAAGGACTTTAGGTGCTGTTTGGCGCGGCTTCGCAGCTGATGACGCCGGCTCACTTCATGGTACTGTTTATGCTTTCGCATTAAAACCAAGTAAATAATACAACAGTATAGCAGGCGTTTATCGCTGAACACGTCAGTCGAACTCTACAGCTAGGAATGTCCCCCACCCAGTAAGCACAATAAAGTTCGTTTGCTGAACCATATGGAATCGTGTACAGATCTAATGTAAACCCGGAGGTTGCCAACGCGGAAAGCCACAGAACCCATTGTAAAATTCGAACTTCTGAAGCAGAGAGAACAAATAATAAAGGGCATCCCAAATTCACCAGCGCTTCATGAAGCTTGAAGCACAACACTGCCGTTCATTCGAGCGCGTCAGTAGATCGACTCTTCAACGTCGCCGGAGATGTATTCTCAAAGAAGCGCGGAATCATAACTGATGAAAATTTCGAGAGGCAACTTCTGCTTAAGTGCAACTGCTACTGACCAAAAACAATAAACCATGAAGCAAACGAAGTTGTGTATTTAGTCGTCAAGGTAACCAGAAAAGTAGCTCGCTGCTTTTGATGTATTACAACACGTTTCTTTTGAGAATCGGTAACGAGTAACGCATTCAATTACTCTTTTGAGTAAGTAACGAGTAATGGTATTTAGTTACTTTTGGGGGGTAACGTGTACATGTCTGCTACCGATATGCTGCTTAGTTTATTATCGGCACTTGTAGTGAGTGGCTGTCGATACGTCATTTTTATGAACGGACTGATCAATTAAGACTCCAGTGAGATTTATACGATTGTAAAAAAAGATTAATCGAACGTTCTTGTCATTACTTGCAGGTGCAAAAAATTACCGTTCACGAGTCCTCCTCGAAAAGGTCATCGGAGTACGATATAGCTCTGATCAAGTTGGAAGTCCCTTTTAACTTTGCTGCGAGCGAGGGGCACATCGGCGCTGTCTGTCTTCCCGCCGATGATCGCCTGGTGGAGGGCGAGGTTGAAGTCACCGGCTGGGGAGACACAACACACGGTAGTGGAGGCTTGAGTTGTTACAGCTTTCGGATTGGTGCCCGTTGAGATAGTGCTGAGGTCAATTTTAGTCCCTTCAAAACTAACCAAGATTTTTTTTTTTTTTTTTTCTAAGGAGACTTTTTGGAATTTACAAACTTGGCAATAGGAGGTGCACGATTCTCACATTGAAGGACTTCCGTGTTTCACAGTTGTGCGACTGGAAAGCTTTAATTGGTGAAAATGTATAGTTCTTCATGCAAGTATAGTCGATGACCGCATAAAGAAACCGGGCGTGAACCATTATGATCCGGTTTTTTGCTTGCCAGCATTGCTGCAATTTACCCGCGCTCTCCAGTAAGGTGATGTATAATATGAATGCCGAGCAGGTGTCGCATAGAAACAAAAGATTTCGTGCATGTTTTTTATATCTTTATTTTTTTGCTGGCATTAGTTATACTAGCACTCATTTTACACCACCAAAATAATTGTAAACCGTCGGGAAGAAGCTGTGATGCCACTGTATTTCCTGATATTAGGCAGCGATAGATCCCAGCCTTGCGGACCAAGTTGGAAACTTCATTAATTTTGCGAAAACAAGTTATTGTGACTTGAAATTTGGATTACTAGTTCAGATTTCTCCATAAATGCGCTGAATCAGTTTTGAAGCAAATCACTAACTATCAAAATTTCACCAGAGCTAACGTGCGACGCAAAGGCTTACGCTCAAGTTAGCTCGTTCTGCGTGTGGACACTTTTAGGCAGTTGTATTTCAATTTAATTACAACTGGCCCATAATCTTTGTTGCTGCCTGTTCTGGTAGCTTTACTCTTTCATAATGCATGGGCATACGAGAGCCCTCTCTTGTGAGCACAGTGTTCCTATGCCGAAGCTCCAAGCTGTTGTGAGAAATGAGAAAGCATCAAAGGGGCACCATCTTGATGATTCTCATGTTTTTGTAAGCGTTCTATCATCCCTCAACCAATCCTAAACAGGAAAGAACTAGTGACCATAGTGGACTTAAGTTGAAACGAATTATAGCTGTCACGACCGAGGGTTTGATGTTTGTTTGTCATCTTCCGTTTTATTGGTTTATGATACACACTAAACATCGTAACACCCTTGTGGGTGTAAATGACTTGTCCTATAACTAACACCCATTTGGGTGTAGCAAAACGCCCTAAACAAAGGGCGTTATTCCTAACGCCCCTAACATAGGGTGTTTTTCCCTAACACCCTTAAAGGACGGCGTTATTCCGAACACCTTTCAATTAGGGTGTGATTCCACTGTACACCTTTTTATTAGGGCGTTATGTCTGCGCAGTACGCCCTCTAAATTGTGTGTATCACCACCAGAAAGGGAAATAAAAAAAAGGCGCGATTAGCAACACCCATAAAGTTGCGCGTAATAACCCAAAAGAGTGCACGAGAAAATGACTGCAAATGCCTGGTTCACTTTTTATTTTTTAATCAAGGTTCTAACAGGTTCTACAAAATTCTCTATAGACGATTGCAAGCAGGTCATCTGGCCGCAGCCATGTCTCTGCTTATGCGGACAAGTGCGTGCAATTACAAGCGTGCCAAAGGTCAAAGCTACGTTCACGCGCACGTCATCAAGCTTGGCGAAGGCAAGACTGAAAGAAACAGTTCTTTTTTATCCTTGCAATTCCACCACGACCGAGACGCTTCTAAACCAGTGGCGGTCCGTGCGTGTAAGGTCATAAATATTTCAACCGGATATTGTTTCATAACCACCTTCAAATTCTACAACCGAAGGCCCTAGTTAAATCTCCAACTGCACTTATCTTGTGACGTTTATGCTTCCTTGCACTGGTGACGTGGACAAAACTGACAGGCTTGCAACGACGGTACGACCGGGAGTTGCTATAGACGTAAGCGGCAGTTCATGTTTGTAAACCGTAAAATGGTCTATTGAAACGGAAGCAGGGAGCCTATGTTCGACAAATGCTTCCTTACTCCTAAAAATAAACGGAAGTGGCGGAAGTGACGATATCGCGTTTAATTGGTTAGAGGTTCAAATGATGAAAGTTACCTATTTTCGCCCCTTGACCTTCCAAAAATCAAACGCGATATCGTCGCTTCCGTCAATTCCGTTTCTTTTTGGGAGAAATGAAACATTTGTCGAACATAGCCCCCTTGGAATACAATCAGAAGCATGCTTGCAGAGTACTTACAAATAAAACAGCGATCTCATGTAATCCGTGATAGATGCATAATCCGATTCGGGCAGCACAGAACAATCCACAAACACAGTGTCGAAGATGAAGGCGGTCGCTCACATTCAGCGGAAGTTTCGTGGTCGCCGATGAGCACCTCTCTGTCGTGATAGATGCGTAATCCGATTCGGGCAGCACAAAACAACGCAAACACAGTGCCGAGGTTGAAGGCGGTCGGTCACATTCAACGGAAGTCTCGCGGCCACCGATGAGCAGCTCTTTGTCGAAACGCGTCCAACAAATACAGCACAATAATTCCATGGACTCCGACGAAATAAACGACCATTTCCGAAAACTTGGCATGGATGTATTCCGGCCGTTCACGACGAAAAATCACGGCCGCGACTCAAACGCACGAAAAACAGGAATACACTGACGGGCGCCCCCCTTTTTGTAAACCGGACCTACGTGGCCCCTACAACTCGCCATAACTTGGCATACTGCAAAGACTACGGCCCCAGTAGCCCATCAGCGCGTCAGAGCGAATCACGTGACAAATTTTCGTCCAAGCGTCCTTGTCCTACGGAGAGCGGTCACGTGTTTTGCACCACCCCTCTGATTTGCTAGAAGTGGCCTTCGCACTCGCTCACAGCAACGCGAAGACATAAAAGAAGGTTTCGAGGCTTATCAGAAGACGAGGTCAAAGGGGGTTGGACAAAGCCGCTAATTTCCCTCTGCTGCTTTGTATTGCCACCTGCCCTGCCCAGGGAAGGTCGCGAATTCGGACTCGCCAGGGCTTGCTTTGCGTAGTACAACCTTGAGCGTCTCAAACTGCCACTGCTGTAGACGCGCATGATCTGGTGCGGGCCGCGAGATCACAAGATAAATACAAAAAAAAAAACATTTTTAACGCCGCCGAAGACGCGGTTTCACGTGTACCAAAGAAAAACCGAAAAAAAGCGTCAGAAAGCTAGATATTTTGGTGTCATTACGCAGAGATAAGAGTCCCGTCCCTGGGGGTGTCCTTAATCCGGCACTTTCGATTGTCTTGCGACATTGTTTCTTCGGAGCTACACTCCAAAATAAAGTATCAGTGAAGGTGCTATAAGGAGTGCGAAGCCCAGTCAGGTGAATTTGTAATATCCGAAATGAGGGCGCCACAGTTTGTTCAAGTCTTCAGCTGAAAAGGTCTTTCTCAGGTTAAAAGTAAGCAGATTCTATTTCGGTTAATCTTGCTTTGTATTGTTTTTTTAACGTCGGATTTTAGACAGTCAAGGAATAGAAATACCTCGCCGGCATAGCCGATTCACGCAGGACACTCTTGACAGTCAACCAAAAACGGCGCCAAGTACAGTATGTCAGGACAGCGTCGGTGCGACCCATCCCATTTTTCAGATATTGGCTAGACCGAAATAATATCGACACAATCTTTCCGATTTAATTCCGTAACAGCGCAATAGTGTGTGCTGCCTAGGTTGTATATTTACACGTCTTCATTTTTTTTTTTTGCGACGGAGATGATTTTTTTTAGGCTGAACCGATAAAACTGATGCACGCGCGAAACGTAATTTTAGGCTCGTGTCGAACGAAGAGTTCAATAGGAGTTACAAAAACTATTCTCTAGCACTTCCTCATCATACGCGACTCCGTGTGGCGATTAATTATACTCGATGTTTGTACCGCCGTACATCAACAACAGTTTCACAAAGGCAATAAATATTGCTTTGTATTGCAATAAAGCAATATTGCTTGCATTGTAAACGGGTGATAGGACCACGTCAGGCAGAGATAATCTGCCTTTTGTCCTGTTACCCTTGACCTAGTGTCTAAATAAAAACCAATTCAATTCAATTCAATATGAACGGCTATGAAATCATGGCTGCATTTGACAGCATCACCGTTACGCCCCTTTCACACCGTGTGGATGAAGGGCGTAAAACTCGCCCATACACCCTTTTTACATTATTCCAGCCACCATCGTTGCGAGTGGGGCGTAAAGAGGGCGTGTAAAGGGTGTAAAACGTCAACACACCCTTTTTACACCCAACGATATTCAGAAATCGTGTAAAAAGCGTGTAAAAAGGGTGTTTTTCCTAACGTACACCCTTCTTACACCCTTTTTACACAATTATGGGTGTTACAATGTTTAGTGTGTATCTATAGAAGACTAGAAATGCAGTATTCTTGAGAGAAGGATGGCACAAGCGTTGAGAAACAGCTGCCCTTTAGGAACTTTCAAGTAATCGTGCAACATGCAAGCATGTATTTTTTCGTTTTTGTTGGTAGGTTTATGCAACCTTAGTTCAATCTGCCTCAGCTCGCGAGATGTCTCTCAGCTGTAGACGGCAATTTATCCTGTGCAGTACAACCGCTAGCCTCTGGACTTTAACCTGCACCTCGCTGTAGTAATACATAACCGCACGCTGGTACGATGCTCATCCAGATCGAAACGCGCAAGGGTGAGGATTGGACCCAGGATCCCTAGGTTTTGCAGCGCGAGCTTTCGCTCCGCGTGCTAGGAACTGGTGTACGCTAGGCTACTCGGCCACCCGATGCCCCTCTTTTTTTTCTTTTACGTGTCATATCGGCAGCATTCTTTCAGGAGCACCTCTTCGTAGACCCATGTGTTTTAGAGCGCAGCTCTTAGGCGCCCGTTTCCGGCTTGAGCGGCGTCGCCGTCGGCGTAACCGCGAGGTGACGTGACTCCCCTTAAAGGGGCCCTGCAATCATATTTAAGCATCTACCTTTTTTGCGGTTTCCACGTCTCTTGGGGTTCGGGCAAGCCAGCGGGCACGGAGAGAGTAACTAAATATCGGTGCGTCATATTGTAACCGGACGACGCGGAAACCTACTCCACCGACGAGGGCGACCCACGGTACCGAAAGCGCGCAAAATGTGACGTATTTCGTCCTGGGCTTGCCACTGGTCAAAGCCGCTAAGAGCTTTTTTTTAGTCGAGATACAAAATAAAAGTGTCGCGAACCGTTTCAATTATGTATGAAAGTAGTTTTTGTTAACTATTTTAGATCAGAAAAGAAACAAATGCAGTTTAGAAAGTACGGAAACGAGAAATGACCCGTCGACATACCCGCCACCAATCGGCGGAGAAAAACGGCGCATACTAGAAAAGGCCAGTGGGATGAGGCTACGACGAACGAGGAGCGTAGAAAGGTCCCGGATGTACGCGGCGGCGCTGTGGTCGTATACCGGCTCAAGAATCCGACCGGTTCCGAGCGTTCCGAAGGCCTTCGGCGCGGGCCCTGCTGGCGATTTGGCCATTTGGCGGTGCGTCAGCGCGAAGTGGCTCCCGTCCTGAACTGATCTTTACCCCGTGTTTGCTCTCGTTTGTGGCCAATGAAGTGTTATGCCGAATTAGTGATTAGTCGCGCAGCAAATGCAATGCGAGCTGCCCTGGCCGCCCGCTTCATACAGCGTATCCAACACGTGCTTTAGTGGCGCCCTCTCGAGCCGTCGACACGGAGTGCGGCAGCCGTGTGCGCTCGATGAGCTCACTCAGCTCACTCCTCCTCCTCTAGTTCAAGGCCACTCAAGCCAGGACCTACAGCGTCATGAAGGAGATTATTTTTTGCTTGTTTTTGTAATTCTAATTTGCCTATAACTTTTAAAATAAAGCGAAATTTGAGAAAAGAAAAGTTGGATTAAGTTACTACGTTCAGTACGCTCGGGTTCAGTGCATATTAAAAACCAGTCAAAAAGTCATTGCAGGGCCCCTTTAAGGTCACATGCCCCCCCGAGGTCACGTTACCCCCCTCGAGGTCACGTGACCTACCTGAGGTCATGTGACCCCGAGGTCACCTGACCCCTGAGGCCACGTGACCCCTGAGGTCCCGTGACCCCCTGAAGTCACGTGACCCCCCTGAGGTCACGTGACCGCTTGAGGCCACGTGATTCCCCTGAGGTTACGTGACTCCTCGAGGTCACGCGATCCCCTAGGCCACGTGACCTACCTGAGGTCACGTGAACCCCTCAAGGTCACGTGACCACCTGAGGCCACGTGACCCCCTGAGGTAACGTGACCCCTGAAGTCACTTGACCCCTTGAGGTCACGTGATTCCCCTGAGGTCACGTGACTCCCCTAAAGTCACGTGACCCCCAGAGGTCACGTGACCCCCCTCCCCCGAGGTCACGTGACCCCCCTGACGTCACACGACCCTTCTGAGGTCACGTCACCTCAATGAGTCACCTATCCGTCAGTACGCTTCCATCCTCCTAGAAGGCTGCGCTCTAACCGGCGTTACAGGAAATTGTAAACGGCTTTCATTTTTTTAGTCCTGTTAATGTATTCTAAATGCAATCATTAAATTATTTGTCACGTACTTTTGATTTAACCTTTCTCCCCCCCCCCTCACTCGTTTATATATTCACATATTGTATATGAGAAGAGCAGAAGTGAAATAAATGCCGCTTCGTGGATGTTGATTTTTTATTTGTTTATTTTGTGCAAATGCAATCTACTTTTGTGAATTTTAGTGTCGGTCAAGCTGTTGGTGAAAAGCAATAAAGTAAGCAAAACAAGCACGTCACACACTTAGTGTCCGTTTTCCGTGACAGGCGTTTTCTTGACCAGCTCGATTTCTGAATCGTGACTGTCACATATCGTTCGCCTTTCGATTGTTTCGTGAAATGTAGCCTTTCGTTTTCGCTGAAACAGAATAAACACTAGTTTTTGCCATCCATAGAATGTTGATTTTTCAATAACTCTATTTACAGCGGGTACAAGTCTGGCGATTGAGAAATTAAAAATAATGCAAAGACCAACACTCTTTCAGTTTGCGAGCCAGCAATTAATGAACTCTTGATACGCTCGGATCATTCCTAAAGTCTGGAGTTTCCTTAAGATTATACTGGTAAAGTTATCAGAGGGTCCTTTGTTTCCATGAATCTATTCCTCTCACACGGTTTTTGGCAGACCATGAGAGGCAACGAAAGGCATCAGCAGCCGCTAAAGGCAGTTTCGTGAAACAGTTTCTTAAACTCTAATCGATGGTCTTTCGAAAAAATTAAATATAAGGTTGAATTAAGGGATATTTTCGGCCAGCTCCTGGCTATTCCTTGGCAGTGATGTCTGACGTATATATATTTTTTTTCCGCTAAACATTTAATATAAAAGCCAGCAATATATTCAGACTAACGTTATTCTGGCCATAAAGAGAAATCTAATCTTTAGTGTTCTAATTTCAGTTGGACCTCCTTCTCCGCATCTGCTCGCTGTAACAGTTCCTGTAGAACCCTGTCACGAGAACGACGACCAAAGGCTTTTGTTCTGCGCCGGAAGCCCCGGAAAGGACTCGTGCACTGTGAGTGACGTCAAGCAGGTCCAGGCTTGGGTCGCGGGAATTCCAGTAGTATGAAATTCTCAAAGCACCCTTGAATGAAATATTAAACTCCCAAGTGAGGACTACGACGGTTCGCCCTTCATATAAATGACGGGCTACAGGGCGGCATACCTAACTGCAAGCAAGCACACTTAGCTGAGTCAAGGTTAATCTTTAGAAGTAACGCGTTATTCATTAATTGTCTTTTGGGCATATTGGTAAAAATATTCGGAGGGTGATCCAACTCGATTGGGGAACTGGATGTGCGAAAAGCATTTTTTTTATAAAATGCACACGTGAACCTATAGTAATTGATTGCATATACTAGAACATATGTTAAAAATTATGGCCGGGTTTTTGCTCATTTCATCCCACAAAAATAATACCCAAATTAAAACTACACGAGGGATATCCCAGCCTATTTAGGCCAGCCACTTAGTCATTGTAGCTTTGTTTGTCATTACGTTGTGTGAGTACAATATAAACAAAGCCCCAATGTCGCGTTTGTATATAGGGCGACTCTGGCGGTCCAGCCGTGCAAAGGGGAAGCAGTCCATCCATCCTGGTCGGCGTGCTCTCTTCCGGCGGTGTCTGTGGCGCGGGGCTGGGCTACTACAACAGAGTTTCGGCCTTTAAGGCCTGGATTTCGGAGAACATCGCCAAGCTGCGGTTGTGACCGAAGACTCTGTCTCCAAGAAAGGGGAATGCATATTCCTAAATACTTGGATGAAAATAAATCGATAAAAACTCCAAGAGCTGCTGCGTGATTATTCGTGGCCGCCTTATGTCGGGCGTCCTTTTGGAGCATGCACTGGACACAGGTACTGCGTCAGCGTTCGGCGTAAACTAGGGCACCAATCACATGCTTCGAGCACGAAGAGAGCGCCCAAAAAAAAGGGTCTCCGCCAGCGTTTATTGATGGCTTTTTGAAAATGGTACTGCGATGTACCGGTGAACTCGGGATAATGCAGGATATATTTATTTAACTGTTACACCGTAAAAAAAGATTTGTGTAAAAAACAGAAAAAGGATGGCAACTCTCTTACCGCGATTTTTTTTGTATTTTTTGGCCTTTTTTTATACTTTCTGTTAAAATTATAACATTTCCAGTTCTTGACTTTTCTGTAAAAAAAAAAATTATGTTGTCAAATTTTGCGAAAAACCGCTTTCTGTTATAACAAAGTATCTGTTCTGGAACTTTGTAAAAAGATCGGCTTTCTGTAGTCCAACATTTTGAAAACAACGGCTTTTGTTAAACGAAGAGTTTTCTGTTTTGAAACTTTGTAAAAAAATCGACTTTCTGCTAGGCCAATTTTGTGAGAAATCATTTCTGTTAAAAGAGTGGTTGTCTGTTCTGGGACTTTGTAAAAAGATCGACTTTCAATTTTGAATTTTGTGAAAAAACAGTTTCTCATAATAAAAACTGCGTTTCTGTTCTACGCTTCGTAAAAAGCAAACTTAAAAAGATTGTTAACAAGAAAACATTGTTGCCATTTAAAACATGTAACAGAGTTTAGATAATAAAACAACTGTCCCAGAGCATCTAGAAAAAAAAGCCCGCGTCCTACTAGAACGACATAAGCAACGGCCTACCCCGGCAAAACGCGAGTGCGTGCAGCATTAATGTAAACCTAAGTTTGGTATGCTTGGAATCAGCCATGCTTCCTTCACGAAGCACAGTGCACTGTGCTCCGTGCTTTTTTTAAGTTCTCTTTTAACAAAGTAGTAGAACAGAAACGCTGTTTCCTTTTTGAGAGAAACAATTTTCTCACAAAATTCAAAAATTGAAAGTCTATCGTTCCCGAGCTCCTGAGCTCGGGAACGAACCTACTCAAGCCTGCCAAAGATAACATTGTGTGAATGCTGGAGGTTTGTCAGAGTCGGCCATTGCTGTCTGTCGCCTTTGCGGGACTAGTAGATAAAGGAACATGTACAACAGAAAGTCACAGGGTAATGTCAAATTTTCTCGCAATGTAGAGCATACATTTATTCATTACTATCAGCTTATCGCACATAATTATTCATTACAATCCGATTATCGCCACTATCTTAACCAACATTTAAACTTGATTTAACAAGGCCTCCATTCTTATCCACACTTTCTGTACTGCTGAGTAAGACGCTGAATTCCAGTCCAATAAAAGTCCTTGCTTCGACTTGGCAGATCGGCATGTAGTTCAAGATCATCAACATCCAGAAAGTGACATCTTCCGAGTGCTTTGGCTAACTACATTTTGTTTCGCCTACAGACTCGGACTAGGTTTCTCGCAAGACAAGCCGACACCGCACATGAGTCTCCAAAGTAGGAGTGAAGACCTTTACAGGGGTTGAAATTGAGTCTTACTTTGCAATGTGAATGTTAATACAGTTTGAATAAGCTTGAATAGTTATTGAAAAATTACTAACTGCCTGTCAAGAACCTGGCAATAATTTGTTTGGATAATAAATACGCATTACTTTGTGACAGCGCATTTCGAGGCCTCATAGTTTCATACCTGCCCTTATACACTGCTGCCGTACCCCGCTTATAGAATACGGCAATACAGTTGCCGTATTCTGCAAACCTGTGAAGAAAACATCTTTTCAAATTTGGCTCGTCAACCAACATTTTGCAAGCTTCAAAAGCTCGCAGGCTGGCAGCGTTTTAGAGGGCTTCTTAATCAACCGAAATTAAAATTAAATATATTATTTCTCAGATCAACTTCGGAACTTTTTTTTCTGTGGGACAGAAATGTCAGTGAGATTAAATATTCAAGATCAATATAAATAAAGCACCGATCATTTTGGGAGCACGCCATATTTACACCTTCCCCACCTTCCTGGACTTATTATTGCCGGGATGTTTGCTATGAAAGGAGCCGTGACACTTCCTAAAGAAAAAAAAACACGAGATATTGTAATATTTTTAATAACCACTTTATTTCTCGCATTCGCCACGGTTGGGCTCTGACCAGATGGCATCTCTTCAACATACTATTAGAAACTGCAGTCTTATTTCTTAACTTTGCCGCGCTTGGGGCTCACACTAAATGGAACTTATGAGACATACTTACTTTGACTTTTAACTCTTCCCTCTTGGGATCTCAACGATGACATTTCCTGAATATATATATATGGTATTCTTCCTATGGACAAAAATATTGAACGGAACTTGCACTAGGACACTCTTGATAGTTACATTAGTTTACTTGACTTGGCGGCCACTAGGAACAACATATATTTTAATTACCCATTTCGTTAGAAATATAAAGAGATAGTTACAATTAGAAACTTGATGAGCATCGTCAGAAACCACTAAACCATTCCAATTTAGAGACTAGGAGCCCAAGTATTGTTTCTCTGGCTCCTGCAAATATGTCGCGACCTCAATGTTTTTCCGTCTCATCATCCTTTCCGTCTCATCATCCCCTGCCAGACTTGCGCCTGCATTAAAAGTGGAAACTTTTGGGAAATACCACACTTATTACGTCCTGCCATCCTTCTAGAACTAACTAATTTAGTTATTTCCAATTATGCCCAGCAAGTGTCTAACTGGAACTGACTATTTTTATTGTATGCAAAACAATTTAAACACCTAATGATACCAAGCACTATGTGCCTGATTAAATGGTTCCCTTGACTATGACTAATGTGGTGCCAACCCTATTTCTGTAAGATGCATAGATTTTATATTAAATGATTGTCAAAACTATGCAAGTGCCCCGAACATTTCTAATGAACAGATTTAGTGGCTTTCAGCCATGGCCAGCAAGTTTCTAATTGAAATAATATTCCTGAGTACACTAATCAGAAATTAAAGAAAAAATATATGATAATTAGCTACCTACTTGCGCAAGCAATCATGTTTGTAGTGTCCGCCAAGTCCAGTAAGCTAATTGCAAATTAAAGTTACGTAATGAAATTCCTTTTTTTTTAATTTCGAAAGGCGAACAAACACCCAGTGTAGGGTGGCCTCAGTAGTGGCAGGCTGTACGTTGGTCACTAAAAATTGAATTCTGCTCACAGTTACAAAAAATGTTAACCAAACAAGTATTTTAATGGCACAAGTTATCTTGTAAACTTGCAAAGTATAGCTAAATTTCTGTGAGAAACAACAACACTATTCCTCTTAATCTCTATGGCGGGCAAGGACACAGGCAACCAAGGCGCATTTACTCTGTCAGAGCCAGTTAATTCCTTGATTCAACCCGCGCCCGTAGCGAAATGAATCCTCCATTCTACGTGAAACGCGAGTACTCATTTCGCATTGGGCTGTAACCGCTCACTGCGACTTGGTTGCCTGCATCAGTGCCCGCCACAGTGGCTACAAGGATTCTTGTCCTTAATTCTCAAAGAAATGAATCTACGCTTTAGGAGTTTACGAGGTAATGTGCAACACTAGACTACACGTGTGGTGAAAAATTCGAGCTAGCTACACATAGAAGCCAGTATTTCTGGTGCAGTTGACAGCATACCGTTCTATTTATGCCACCCTATATATACCATTAAACACATTAGATTCCTTCTCTTTGCTTTGCTTGGGCTTAAAGTTAACATTTCCGGAACATACCTTTTTATTTAAATCAGGAGCGTTTTAGGAATGTTTCAGCTCGAAAGGCATACTCCTCCAAGAACACCATCAGCTTGGCAACTGCGGGCGACACACAGTGTTGCTTCTTCTTTCTTTCAGGAGTTTTGGTGCCCCTCGGTGGTTTGATGGTTGCAATACCCCTGAAATCAAACAAACATATCGTTTTTTACAGCATTCTTCCCAGTGGAACCTATATATTCAAATATACAGGGAGGTAATGGAATGCTGGCCAGAAATTTCCTACAAAAACTATGCGCTGAATAGCAAAAATATGGATGCGATGTTGGTGAGTGGCAACGAACAATTTAGCAGATGCCCATCATATGGATAATCAAGTGCCCAATGGACTCAATTCAAATAAAGACGCCAAAGTGTTGTGAACCAGAAATCTGGGTTTCCGCCATGTTTAGGATGTTTGGACTACCGGCGGGAATTATGCGCATCACCACATATTAAGTAATTATTTTCGGGAAAACCGCGCCTGGTCGCTTAGGTACACAGGGTGTTCCGGTTATCTGGAACCATGCTTTGAAAAGAGCAGAGCATTACATGCGAATGAAACCAACTGTATGTTCTTAGCAAACGTTTTGCCAGAGCCAATATCTTTTTTTTATTGTGCCTAATTAGATAGTTAAGACTAATTTGCGATTTCTTTAAATATTTAAAGGCAAAGGTGTCAATTGGAAAGCAGTAGAGAGCCTAAAGAAACACCAGATGGAGGAGTTCGCAATGTGGTGCACATTGAGTGCACTTTTTAACCAGCTGTAATAAAACACACGCTCGCAGCGCACGCGTGTGCTGCGATTAGGGGCGTGTAATGTCATGTGTGGTATTTCTTTGCATTTCGTAGGCGATTATTGAAGGCTGGAGAAAATGAGCAGACAAGGTGTACCATGTTGCAAGAACTTCCATCGAGTGCGTTTTAAAGCTCTCTACAAGTTTCCAATTGACGCCTTTTTTATTAAATGAATATTTTATTAATTAGTATCAATGAATTAGTTAATCGGGCTCAACAAACAAAATACTCCCTTTCGCAAGATGCCTGCTAACAATATACAGTTGGTTTCAATCGCTTAGAGGGATCCTTTTTTGTTTAAACCTTGCTAGAGACTTAAAACAATGTAAACGTAAGTGAAAACAAAACCCTACTCCCGAACTTGCCGAACAAGATCGTTTAATGTGTGCCAAGGGAAAAGACATTTTGTGTAAGAAAATAGACTTCTCTACACGAATCTTAACAAAAATGCTAGCTAGAGAAGCATGGTAATTGTGTTAATCAGCAATGTTTACACTCGAATGAACAGGAGTGTTAATTTTATTATAAGGTTTTTGTTCCAGCTGTTTTTTTTTTTTTTTTTTCTACAATTATTTCATGTTTCAAGTCTATCAGTAGAAAAAAAATTGCGGTGGCTTAGCTCGGCTATGCCAGGATATACTTAGCGTGAGCTTATGAGAGGCGCTATCAAGCGGCTCCGGTGCAGCGTCAGACTTGGCTACTGCGCAACGGAGGCGCACAGCTGGGCACGCGGCGGCACCAGTGCGTCTGCCGCGGCTATGACGTTGTTCCTCTGGAATTCGCAGACCGGCGCGGCGGCGGCTGAGCGCGCAGCGGCAGCGGCAGCGGCGCGCCAGCTGTGCGCCGTGTGACGTCACTGCTCCTCGGGCCTGCGCAGCACGGCTCTTTCGGAGCCATGCGAAACTGCTCAACTTCGGGCAGTGTAGCTCACTCTACAAAAGATACGTTCTGTGAGTCGATCGACTTATTGAGCGTTCAAAGAAGTGGTCTTTTCAGGCACTTTAGCACCACTTGGATGGTTTTAGCCGGTACGATAGATTCCGTCCACTTGTTTTATATTTCACAGATGTGGAATCTAAAAGTGCACGTCCATCCTTCCCTCCCTTTTTCTCGCCTGAATGTATATTAGTTGTCATTCTTTTGCAAATAAACTCAGCTGCAGTGGAGACTTCATACTGTGATCTTCGCTTCTCATCATCTTAGCATCACAGACTAATCTAGAATGTGGGCAGTGTGAGCATGGGGCCTCGTGAAGCTGAAGTGGTGATGGTGACACTGGTAGTGACTTTAAAATATTTTACTATTAATTTTGATGCGCATGTTTACTTTGGCACGTTTCTCGAAAATATTGAATGACAGTTTAGAGCACAAAGGCACAAAATATTTATCTTCTCCGGCGGAACCCTTAATATTGAGAATGAAAACAATTTAGTTTCCTCGAAATTCCTTGCCATCTGCAAATAATAACTGTTGTCCGAGGCATGCAGTAATTACGAATCAGGGGATGACACAAGAGAGCAGGCTGCTGTCGATATATTCACAGGAAGCGAAGCCATGTATTTTCTGAGCATATAAACGGTCGCTTCCTTTCAAAATGTGTAGCTGAAATGTTCTTCATTTCCGCTGATGATGTCGTATGCAAATAAGACCGGACCAAACCATCTGATGAGTATAATGAGCTTGGTGAGATGAATCTGTGTATGTGCACGTGCATGTGTGTGTGTGTGTGTGTGAGGGAAAGGGGGGGGGGGGTCGCCGAACCACATTGCAATGTTTTAGTGCTCCCGGGACTAAAAAATGTGCTCACTTCTGGTTTACACTATCCCATTTTCGAACCAACTAGCCCGAGATAAAAATGACATAGTTAATTTCATTGTTTTCAATAACAGCAAACATAATTTCTCCTACCACATGTATGGGGTTAGACTTTAATCACAAAATGATTAACGTCACTCATAAAACTATGTTAAAAACTGAACTCACTTGTGCGAAAATTTTCTTTTGTGCACTATACCGTTGTGGACATGCCATTCACAGCTTTGTCGCCCTGAGAAGTAATTTGTGTACTAAGAAAGATTATATTGGAACAATGAAAAACCTTAGCCTGAGGTCTTGGCATGCAAAATCAAAGCATGGTAAGAAATCAGCAGGCACTGGGGGTCTTCCAATGCAACCATATTTTGTGTAAAGAATGCAGCTTTCATATGAGAAGCAGATCAAATTTAAACTCTAAAAGGTGGATGCACTTATAAAGTATCCAATTGCAAAGGGTTTTTGCAGGCAAATCCTGTTTGCGGACGCGAAATTTGGCTTGTGCCATCCTCCATACGAAACCTCTAACGTCAAGAGCTATTTTCTCCAAGTTGTCGATGTGGGTCGTGCTTGTCTTCAAAACAGACGCCCACGTCCTTGACTGCCTAAAGCAAAATCAGCAAAATAAGTCAATCTTATTCAACATTGCACATTATGGTTCGAAAAGCTGAGACTCAGGAACACAGAAGAGGACGAACACAACACAACGTCTCACACACAGCTGAAGGTTTATTTGTCAGACACTCGTTTAAAAAAACGAGCTCTCCCGGTGCCTCAACCGACATCCACAGTCCCGAAGGTCAAGCCGCTTCCTCCCGTCCAGTCCACCGTCTACGTCAGCAGTCCTGCTCGCACACACAGCCATACACATGCGCTAGGCGCCACAAAGTCCATGAGAACGTCCATGCAGTTGACTTATCACCCTCCACTTCCACCACTGCTAATCCCGCACTTCCTCGCAGCGCTTCCTTCCCCCCGCCGTCGAATCGTACACAAGCACACCACTCAGATATAGCCCCTTCCCGTCTCCCCCACCCCCTTTACAGTTGCCGACGTAAACACCAATCTCGAAAACCCATGGGGAGGCCCACCTCATGAGCCAAAGTGCGCCGCAAAGTAATCTCAAAGCCTTAAAGTTTGTGCCGCTATCCGTCCGTCCCCCCTTCTGTGTACTTCCTCGTGTTTAATTACTGTTACCAACCCGCTCGTTTTGTACTTACTTATCTGCATTTTACATATTTCTAGAACTGTGGTGGGGTGCGTCTCTGGGAGTGAGTGAAGGTGAAGCAGCTTATTCTGGACTATACTCCGTTTCATACATAGCGTGCAACGCAGTCAAAGCTAGCGCACCGGTTTACATCGCCGACCGTGTCTACGTTCGCCTCATAAAAAAGTGCGTCCCCTGTAAAAATATTTTTTTTTTTTAAAGTCGAAAAATGTGTTTCCTTGGAGCTAGTAACTGATAGTGGCGTTATGATTTCGACGGAGCACAATTTTTTTCAATAAAAAGGAAAAGATAATGTAAACTACTTTAAATTGTTTCGTTTTCGTCTGAGCGGCAGCGGCTACGGGTTTTCGGGTTGTGTAGCACTGGCTGGTTTTGAGAAGATGGCATCTTCCGCAGCAAGCTCAAGTACATCTCCTGCTCGGATATTCTCGAATATTCGTTGTGCGAAGACATAAAAAAATGCAAGCAGATGATTGCCAATCTGTACGCGAGTACAATAACGCGTTTCCCGGAGAAGTCGATCGTGAAGTCCTGGAGACGGTCAGTAACTACACCGGAGTGCGCGCCCGTACTGTCGCGAAGTACAAGGCGCAGTGTCTATCTGTCAAGGTGGCGTCCCCGAAGCGAAGACCTCGCAATGTAGAAGTTTCGAGCGCGGAGACCGTCAAGCATGACGAATTCACAAGCAATGCTTTTCGCCTGAAGGTGCATCGCAAGTACCCCGAGAGTGAGATTCCTACCATTGACATCTATTTCAAAATAAAGTGTACGGGCCTCAACTATTGTCGATAAACGTCTTATTATAAATTTTGGGACAAGGCTGCTATCAGTACGATTGATTGTTCCACGCTGCACGAAAGAAAAATATAACTCGTTGCTGGAGCCAAATAACACTTGCAAAGCGGCAGACCAGATGGTAGAAATCTGGCCTGTCGGCGACTTATAAATAAAAAGAAGGAAGAAATGAGGAATTAAAATATGCAGTTCGGCAATGCGCAAAATCTTGCACAAAAAAGTGTGTCTAAAAAATAAAAACAGAAAAAAATCTTTGCACGTCATGCGGCTTCGAACCACTGCCGCCGAGACGTCGGTATCCCCAGAGCAGCCCTACCACTCGTCCACGAAACGCGCGGAGTAGAGCATTTGTTTTTCTGTATGTTCATACGCACTATTTCAGTACGTTTCACAGCTTTGCACGCTATGTATGAAACGGAGTATACACAGACTCATGTTTACAAACAAACTGGAGCGCCCGTAGCGCACGCCACCGGCGCCGCGCACGTGCGATGGGGGTGTGGGCAAGAAGCTTGCCGTCACTTATAAACAAACCACTGAAATGCGATGTTGTCGACGTCGGTGTGAGTCACCCTGTTCTTTTTCGCGTTCGAATTGTTGATTCTACGTCTTCCTGGCGATGTCTGACTATTGACCGGTGTCAGCGAAATTACCGAAGCTCGTTAGATCGCGACACTTCGCGTGAATAATGGGACATGCTCCGATTCGGTCCGCGTGGATGCCGCAGTATGTACTCTAAAACCTGATTCGCATGGTGAAATTTCGCTGGCAATTTTCAGTCGCGACGCCCTTCAGGCTGCAAAAGCGTGAACCGTAGCTGAGATGGTCGACGTCAATACTGAAAATTGCAGGCAGAATCGGACCAAGTCAATTACGTATAGCAAGTCAGTGATGGTTACTGCAAAAATTGATGAACATCTCCTTGTACCTACTGTTTACATCGAGCCTGCTTACCAACCTTGAAACTTAAGTCTTTTGAGGCCTGCACCTACTTCTTATAGCAAGTACCGGGCAAACATTTGGTCTACGGGCCGGCGTCGACTAAGAGAGCAGACGACAAGCAGAAACGTTTCAAAGAGCAGACGCCAGTTCGAACGATCAGGCAGCCGTTTGAACTTGAAGACGCACTGAACTTAGTCCGCACAACTTGATTGTTTTCTGGCGTTCAAGTTGGAACAAAACAAATAAATCTGATGACCACAAGTATCCGTGAATTCAACCCAAAGTGTTTCCCGCCCAAGCAATCGTTGTCCGACGGCGTCTGCTTTTCCCTTTTCACGGCACATATCCAGATTCTCGGACGAACCGAGCACGTGAAAACTGACCTTCAAACCTTTCTCGACTCTTTTGGTACGCCCCAGTCCAGGCGTTTTGACGAGAAGGCAAGTTTTTGTATGGTTCCTTTCAGAACAACGCAGGAATACACGTCTGGCATGGGGACTTCTGCCCCAGCCCCAGACCGGAAGTGCGCCCTACGCGCTACCACCGCGCCGTGACGTTACAGAGTTGAGTTGGTGAATGGGTGCCCATTTTGGAGAACCACACTGCGAGTTTAAGCAACGCTCAAGGCTCGCGTCTCGCAGCGCCGCCTGTTGAATGACCATTTGAAGAGTTTGAACACAGTGAAGATAAGAGCGTTCACATCGAAGAGCTCTCTTTACAATGTCTACAAACACACACACGCATCAGCTCACAATTGAAGGGGGCTCACTGAGGTTTTAAGAGCCACTGATCGTAGTAATCGCATTCCAAAGACACCGCGTTGTTGTAAATTGGTTTTCACCAGCTAGGTCCTGTAGGGATGAGGCCAGGGATGGGGGATTCATCGCCGGAAACGTAAAGGAACCAAGCAAACGACATGAGGCTCGCGGACCCGGTTCGTGGGAGCCGACGACGTCCAAGCCACGATCCGAGCAGCCCTAGTTGCAGCCTAGCTTCCGAGAAGACTGGATATTCTTTCCTGTGGGCACACAATACTTACAGCATGCTTGCGGCTGATGTGGGTCGCAGGAGGTGGATGGCAGGAGAACAATGCACAGAAAATAGGTCGAGCACGGCGCAGAGCACGCACAGAGATCGATTGTCGCCACCATGTTGATATAAAACAAAGCTGAGCCAGGTCAAGCTTCAGTTTAGTACACAATTAACTGCAACATACTTTATTACAAATAATTATGTAACTGTTAAAACAGTTTTTTTATGTTTAAAAGTTATAATGTAAGTCAACTCAAACAGGAACATTCACGTTGTGTCAAATGAGTTTCGTCGTGACACCTGTCGTCGGAACCAGTGAAAGTCGCCGCATCGCCATCGCCATCGTAACTAAAATCAAAAACAAAGCAAGTGCCACCGTGTTTCGGGCGATTTCGGGCCTTTAGGCTTCCGATAAAAACATCGAAGAACGTTCTGAGGAAAACAAAAAATGTTCCAGGTGCCGGCGTGCCCGTGGAACCAGCTGTGGGTTTGAGTCTACCTGGTGAGTACTCGCCCATTCGTTTTACTTTTTCAGTGCTTTCTCTTCGGAGCGTTTGTGACGTGTTCTTGTGTGGGCAGGAAACCTGAAGGCGAACGTGTGCGGATCCTTGTCGCACACGTGCCTTGCGCATTGGATGACCCTTGAGCTTTTCTCAAGGAAGTCCCGGAACCGACCTGTCACTGAGCAAGCGGCCAGATTGCGGGACCGCACACAGAGGCACAGGTCCCACCGAAGCCAGAGGGGGGGAGGAGGCGGGGGGGGGGGGGGGGGCGGGGGGACGGGACTTGGTAAGTACCGGGGGGCTTTACCTCGTGGATCAGTGGACAAGAAGATCTCTCCAAATAGGGTGGCGGCTTGGTACCACACAGGGATGGGCAAAATACATGCAAATACGTATCGAAATACAAATACAAAATACTTCGTCAAAATGCATTTAATTACAAATCTAATTACATTTCCAAAAAGCATTTAAGTACAAGATAAAAATACAACCAAATGTATTTGGTCTCCTCCAAATACGTTTCCAAATACATTCCTCGAAATTTGCGTCACCGACTTCAGGGCACGTGCAACCTGTGTCTGGGTATCTCATTTCAATTTTGCATCGCACACTCGGGAGTTAGTGTGCGAGGCTCTAGTAACCTAATAGAAATATAATCACAAAAAAATGTAATCAGCTTGTACGTAATAGGTGAAAAAAGTACAGAGCTTCAAGCAGCTTTTTTTGTCGATTACATTTTGGTATAGACCAACAAAGAACCGAGACGACCAAGACGCGCAGCATTAGCTAGAGAATTGTTTTATTGTTGCAACTCGTACCAGTTACGAAAATCTGGACGACCCGCGCATTTAGAATGTTCCACGCCAAATATGGATGGAAATCAGGCCGTAAAGCACCACAAGTTGTCACAGGCACTTATTTAGCCAGTCTGTCTGTGAACGTCCATTTCGTCACTATTCTTGCCCTGGACTAGCGCCGTAATCACAAAGTCACTAAACACTTGTGATTGATTGAGAGACACTGCATTCGGTGCAGAACGCAGTTTTTTTTCTGCTCTGGACAGTGAGAATAAATTTCAGGGATGCAGTTTCGCCCACAAAATTGTATTTAATAACAATTGTATTTGAAATACACTCCTAATAGTATTTAAATACACACGTAAAATACATTACCCAATTTGTAATTAAATACAAATGCAAAATACGAAAGTATTTGAAATACGTATTTCAAATATTTGTATTTGAAATACTGCCCATCCGTGGTACCACCTACTAGGCGTTGTGTTTCGCGAAACCCATGACTGCTAAAGGTACCCCTTGTCGTGTCCCAGCGAGGGACAACGGCAGGGACGTCGTGACTGAACAACCGTCATCAGGACAATGATGTTTATTCCGGGCGCAGGGACCCAGCTCGAGAAGGAGAGAAAGTCGAAGTGGGGCATCGAGTGGCCGAGAATTATAGATGTGACAATGAAAGAAGAAGTGACAATACAACACCCATTACGTGCTAGTGCTCGTATTTGCACCCTGTTTGCTTTCACTGCGGGTGTTTGAATTCAAGTTAGATTCTCTTTATATATGAAGTTGCTTCCGAAGAGTATAAAGAGTTCTTTTTTCACTAGGGCACGAACTTTTTATACAAAATGCTGGTGATGTTGCACTTATTTGCTAACTCTCTGGCTGTAGTTTATTGTGAAGGCTGGGGAAAAAACTCGCATTGAGTAGTTACAAAAATTTTTTTGTTTTTCATATCTATATTGTACTGTCGAGTGCCGTCCGACGGCATTTCCTACTCTCTTTATGCTGACGATATACAGATCACCTCATCTTCTTGCAATCTTTCTAGTTGTGAGCGGCAGTTACAACTGGCTATGAACAAACTTTGTAAGTGGGCAGACGAAAATGGTTTCAAGTTCTCTGTTGCAAAGACAGTCTGTCTGCCTTTTTCCCTACGTTGCGGGCTTTCCTTGACCCAGCTTTGGAACTAAACGGTACTCTGATTCCTGTTAGGAAGGAACACAGGTTTCTTGGTGTCATATTGGACAAAAAACTTACCTTCATTCCCCACCTGAAATTTCTCAAGGAAATTTGCCTTCGTTCCGCAAACCTTCTGAAAGTTTTGGCTCATAAACCATGGGGGTAGGATCGGAAATGTCTGTTGCATTTGTACACCGCGCTTGTGCGATCTCGTCTTGATTATGGCGCCGTGGTGTACGGATCAGCTCGTCCATCTGCTCTCAAGATGTTGGATCCTGTAGATCATCTTGGCTTGCATTTGGCGACAGGTGCTTTTCGGACATCGCCTGCACTTAGTTTGTATGCGGAATCACATGAGATGTCGTTGTGCAAAAGACGTCAATACCTCAACCTAACCTACGCGTCTAGGATCCTAGCAAACCCTGACCACCCAACATATCATCCCGTACAAAGATCTCAATTCTACCGTCTCTTTGAAAATAAGCCAAGCATTGTCAGCCCCTTAAGTTTTCGCATAGAGCAATTTTGTTCCTCACTTCAACTTCGTCTGAACGAACTTAACCTAATTCAGAACACAGTCTGCGTGGCACCCTGGAATGTGGTGAGTGTTTTTTGTGACTGGACTTTCACTAAGTTTAATAAGAATAGCATATCAGCTCTTGTGATTCAGCAGAAACTCCTTGACCTGGAAGAGAAATGTAAGAGATTATGCTCACTTTTACACGGACGATGCCAAGACTTCACCGTTTGCCGGGCGTGCCGTGCATTCAGGTCGTTTTGTAAAAGTTAAACGTCTAGAGGAATTTGCGAGTACATTTACTGCTGAAATCTATGCTGAGTGTTTTGCACTGGATTATATTCTGGAGACTAAAACTAGACGGGCCGTAATATTTGTGGACTCTCAAAATGCCATTACTGCAATATGCTCTCTAAAAGCCACTAAGAGTATGCTGGTGGAACAGGTGCGAAGCAAACTTAACGGAGCCTTACGTGAAGGTCACAATATAACATTCTGCTGGGTTCCGAGTCATGTGGGAATAAAGGGCAATGAGGAGGCAGACAGGCTCGCTGCATCTTCAGGTAACTGCGCTCAATATCAAGCTAGCTTGCCCTATCAGGATATCCAGTCATTAATTAAGTAGTCACTTTTTCGTCTATGGCAGACAGAGTGGGCCATGGAGTCTAATAACAAGCTCCATGTAAGCAAACCAGTCCTTGGGTCTTGGGAGAGCTCCTCACTTAAGAACCGCTTTCACGAAGTTGTATTGTGCCGGCTTCGAATCGGGCACTCCTTCCTTACACACAGATATCTCCTTTATGGGGAGGATCCACCAGTTTGTGAGCACTGTGGAGACAATCTTACTATACTCCATATTTTGTGGTTCTGCCCGGAATTCGACACTGAACGACGTGCTCATTTTCCAGAGTTTTTTAGAATTTGTATCTCATTTCATCCCGCTCTTTTGTTGGAAAAGCACCATCTCGTTCCTCTTGATCGAGTTTTTAGTACTGGCCTTATACACCAGATCCAGTCCCAGTTGTTTTCAGGATTGTCTTTTTGTAATGAGGTAACCATAAGAGGTTCATCAGTTAATTTAGTCTGGCGCAGTATGGTCTCCGTTGCTGTTGCGCCATAAAATCCGCAAACAACAACCGTCCGACGGCACTCTTGCAGAACGTTCACGTGCCGTGCAAGGGCACTCCACTCACGCCTTCAAGTGCAGTCCGAATGTCTTCTGTAAAGCGAAATGTCAAAACGCGTTTTTCGAAGTTGTAGCGCAGTTTAGTGGAAATTGTAGCCTAGCTCGCCTCATACGCAGCGGACCCGGTTGCGTGCCCCGCGTATAAGCAAACCATATCCCGTACAGCACCTGGCCACGCCCCCTTGTCACGTGACATGACGTCACTTCCGCTAAGGTAATTTGTCATGTCACGTGACCTGACGTCACTTCCGCTACAAACCGAAACCAGTTGTTTTATTGGTTAGCAAATTGTCACGTGACATGACGTCACTCGCACCGCTGTGGCAAGGTAAACATGGCGCCCGCCGCCGCCTGAAGCACGAATCGTACGCGGTCGATCATCGGTGCAGTCGCGGCTGAAGCCAGAAACGCTTGAGACGGGAAGCCTACGTGATCGACGCAGTCGCGGCTGAGACGCTGTGAACGCGGTGACGCGAGGGACTCAGCACTTGGTGACGCAACTACGCGACGCCCGCAGTATGCGACGTCTCGCATCGTGCTTCTGCACAGGAGTGCGTAAAAGGCGCAAGTACTTCTCTTAGCGTTCTCAACTCGTCGCTTGATAAGAGCGAAGCAAGGTTACTACCAACGCCTACCGCTGGTTTCCGAAGTCGAGCCTTCGGTTTCCAACGTCGGGTCTCGATGTCGCCGCTATTCTTGCCGCGCAGGTTCGTCGCCGACGCGGCGGATGTGAACCATGTCATGCATGAACGCTTGCCTTTTTCGACACGAAAATATGCTCTGTCGTCACGAACGCTTACGCCGACCCACAAGCTGAATTTGAAGTATTGCCAGCATTTTTATTTCGCCTGTACGTTGTCATCGCATCACCGTTACTCGCGGCGACACAGATCTTCGTGCTTGCCTTCTAGCGGTGCCGCGGCTCTCCCGACCCAAAAAAGAAAAAGCTGCTCTACGCTCGAACCGCAAATTGGGGAAGTGGTAAAGAAATTAGCTTAGTACCGTCAGAAACACTCGTATGACGATAGGCATGCCCAGTGGAACTATGAAGAGAAAAAACAAGAGTGCATACTTTGAACTCGAAAAGTTTTTATTTCACCACATTAAATATATTGTTGCAATGCAGTGCTGGTTTCAAAGAATGCTATTTCCTCAGTCCCTTGCAAAATGGCAAGTTCACACTGAAAAGTAACAGTTTACGTGTACAAAAAGAAGTTCCCAAATGGTAATAATAGTTTCTCTCGAGACCTAGGGTAAAGCAAACGGGCATGTCGCCTCAAACGTATAAGGCACATGAAAGCTGTAACTTTGGAAGCTACTACAGCTTATTCATGTAAAAGCAGCTTCACACACTTGCAACAGCTTATGACCAGTGGCTGACCAGTCAGTCACAAGAGGCTTAAATCGGTTTGAAGTCATTCCCTTCGTAAGCAGTTTGCAGGTGAGTGAAACAGCCTTAAAGTGTGACACCTTTCGCTGTAAACACCAATTGTAAACAATGAATAAACCTCTTCTGTTCTTACTTAATTTGCACCATGTCGGAATTTTACATCACACTTGAGTGCCTGTGAAATTGTGTGTGCATGTGACAAAATGTGAAATTGAGCCCGAAACTGACACGGCTGCAAAATAATCAGTTTTAAGAACTCGTGTCGGATTCAAAATTGCACCCAAAAATCCTGGACACGGAGCAGACGTTTGATTGTATCTGTTCGGATGAGCAGCCGTGTTTTTCCTTTCATTAATCCAGACAGTTCGAATGGATGTAACCTCTGCTTTTGTACATAACATGTGTATATGAGCATAAACAACAGGGGAGGCACCCAGCATTAGCATCAGAAGAATGAAAACAGGTTAGAGAGCAGCTGGACTTAATTCTACTTGTTGGCTGATGAGTTCGTGGACGACATGAAGCGTGGAGTCTTCTGCCGCGCATGTCAACCCTCTGTGTACGCCCCTCTTTCAACGTCTTTTTTTTGACTCCGCTTTTGTGGAGACTTGGGGCTAAGGACGTTGGCAACAAGTCACCGGTTCACACTCGACAAGTGCTTCCGGGGAGTCTGTGCCCAACTACATTGCTGTGCTGCGTCGTGTCGCTCAGCACTGCGAGTAGACATAGTTTTCGTACAAGTTTTGTGACCGGTTAGTTTGTTGGGTGTGTGAAGAAGCGATTTAGCGACACCTTCTCGCCACACCAGATCTCGCTTTCGCTAGGGCTGAACAACTTGCGATTGCTGCGGAGTGTGCGACAAACGGAAAACCCCACATTTCCGGGCTCCAGAGACGGCAGAGGTTCGCCACATGGACAAACACCACCTACACAAGGCATGAAACGGTTCATCAATGCCAAGCCACAGCCCTGGCGCAGGGAAGACATCTTTGAGTACAGCTAGAAAATGTTGCGCACAATGCAAGTAGCTATAATTTTAAACACGCCATTTCTGTGGTGGAAAGGGACTCATCATACATGCGTGCCGTCAGTAGTTGGCCAAATCCAAGCACCACGCTCCGGTAGTGGAATCCAATCATCATCTGGGATCTTTGAACCAAGGTAGAAATCGTCGAAGTTCAAGTAAATGAAATTTTTATCTGCATAGATGGTGAGGCTTGGTCAACAATTGTTCTAAAGAGATAGTGTCGGCTTGGAACGGCAGCAGAGACTTAAACCTAAACTGCTCTCCGAACGTATCCACAATGTAAGTTGGTGGTTCTGGGAAGTGTCAATTTTTCCACGCGGTTCAAGGGAAAGGAGCGTGAGCCACCATTGCTGACCGTGAAAAGACGTGGAGCAAGCCTGCTTGAAGGAAACCGGTTTGAAGTATTCGATAAGCTACGTGATGCGTGGGCAACAGACCTTTCTGGAAATATGTGATGCCCCCAGCGTCTACTTTATGCACTGCGACGTCCAGATGTATGGTACGGGTAATTGTCCAAAAAGCGAAGACGTGGCAGAGGGAGAGCAAAACAGAGGGTGTGATGACCACTTTTTTTACCACTCACTCAATTTTTAGCATGTTCTGAGCTCCTAATGATGAGAAAGAGAATCGTGCTACTACTACGATATACAAAGCATTCGAGCCGGCACGAGCATACATCCGAAGAGCCCCACAATTCCTCCCTTTGCAAGGTCTTTTGCGGAAAGGTCTATTGCGCATTCAGAAGGGGAGAGAGAGAGAGGGGGGGTCCAAGAAGATGACAAATTGAAACACTCTTTGTCGAGGCTTGAGAAAGGACGGTCTTGCTCTTGTCTACCGCCTAACACAACACAAAGCACTACTATTTAAGGTGTCCTTCAATTAGCCGAGCCACTCCCACAGACTCAAGGACTGCCAAAAGAATTTCCAAGGGTCTTCGAGTAAGGACTTGGTGGACCCACATACATTCACACTAAATCTAAACTTCAAACCCAAGTACCACAAGCCTCGACTTGTTCCTTTGGCCCATGAGTCAAAGGAGTAGTACACCATCACGCAACTCGTGCAACAAGGAATTTTGCCTTGGTGCGGAAATCTGCATGGGCTACGCCAGTTGTACCTGTGGGGAAGTCAAACGGCGTGATATGGCTATGTGTATGTTATAAACGCATCATTAATCCAGTCTTGAAACAGAAGTCGTACCCACTGCCAACAGCACAGCAAATGTTGACTCAACTAGTAGCATAGTCCTTTATTACGCTTTTGGTCACAAAACTTCTCTGCAACGCTATAGAAGGGCTTGGTATGCGACTACGTGTGACACTGGGGTTGACAAGGAGCCTGAAAGATGCAAATCTAGCCAGCACCACTGGGAACTGGGCTATTGTAGTTCCGAACCCACTCTGAATGAGCCAGCTTTAGATCACGGTGATGCATCAATGCACTGATAGCATTTCTCACAAGTCTAAGTGTCTTTGGCTCTGTACGCTGAGTCAACTGATCAAACTTTAAAACCTTCATTGCAGGTGCTATTTGTAAACAGTGTGATAGCCGCGTCCCACTAGAGCGACAAACAGCAACAAACGACAGCGACACACGACAACGAACGACAGACGACACCGACAGACAGCCTGTTTGTCGGAGTCCGCCGTCCCACCTGGGCGGACACGACGCAGAACACGGGGGCAAGGAAACTTGTTTCCTAGTGGGACTGGAGTTGTCAACAAAACACTTCAAGATACACAGACAAACAAAGTCTGGTGACGCGGTTTTCGTGTTTTGCTCTTTGGGCATAAAACGCGCCGACAAACACGGTGAAAGGCGCGACGATTACTTTATTTCTTGATTAAATCTTCAGCTTCTCATCGTTTGCTGTTGGCGACTTTCCGTAAACAGTGCTGACAATCGACACCAAACTTTTTCCAAACTAGAAATACCTGAATCGTTACTTTTGTGGGCCGTTCGAGGCATTCTACGTGAGCGCCACGGAGTTTCACGCTGATTTTGAGGATGTTTATAACTTTATCTTCGAATGATCGAGGGAAAGCGCTCCTTTGTGGACAATACGGCATCCCGATTATCACAGAACGTGACGACAAGTCTCTCGTCTGCCGGAGTGGCTTGCCGCGGAAAGTCGTGTCCTACTTCGTGGTAAGCGGTCTTACTTTGGTCGGTCCTCGCACATGGGTGTATCCATCCTGATGCAAGGGCGTAGACTTCGGCGTCTTGAAGCACCACCTTGCACACCAAGTTTTCACGAGCAAAACCAGCCAGAGCAAATTCGCTTTTGCAACACGACCGCCCGGCACCAGCCAGCAAGCCTCGCCCGTGACTACTACATGCAACCGAGGGACCGGAACTGCGGGGCCGGGAACGAGGAGTGGCAGTGGCCACCAAGGGCTTCTCGTTCCGGGAGGAAGGGTAGAAGGGTGGGAAGGGAGAAAACAGAAGGCATACACGGGCAAGGAGGATAGGTTTGTCTCCGAGAGATGTTCCTCAGTGGGACTGCTTGCTGCACTTCAAGTCCAACGACAGACAAGAACTCGTCTGTTGTCAATCGTTTGTCGGCGATTGTCGGCGACACAGAACTTTGTGGTGTCGTCGGACAAAAACCGGTGTTTGTCGCTCTAGTGGGACGAGGCTATGAATGTTATATTCGGCGGCAACACTTATAAGAACACCGTGCAGAGTCCAAGTAACGTCGCCTCACGGTCCCCCTCGATCGGATCAAGTATTGTCAGCGCCAGGAAGCCACGAACATAGATCAGACTCTCTCAACAAACGTCGCAGCATCCTGTTCATTGCACCGTCCTTTTAACAAAAATTCATCAATGAAACGCATTTGATCGCAGTATGCGTTCAATTAACGACGGGGAAGTTTCTGGACCCCCGAGGATGGACGACTCGGCTCATCACGGATGAATTATAAAGCTTTCTCCTGGTAAAAACTGAAGTTAGTAGTTGGAATGTCTCGAATCGTACTTCGAGGCTAAGAACATCACAAGCTCCGCAAAGTAGCAAGCCGTCTTCCTGGCGTTCTGCATGAATAAACCTATGACACCGTACAAGCCCTGCTCGCACCGAAAAAGCTTTCAGATCGAGGTTGAGTTTGAGATCATCAAGCGCCTCAATGAACACCATGACCCCAAGCCAGCAAAAGTGCAGAGTTGGTTCAAATTCCATCAACGGAACAAATCAAACTACGACGGGCTCCGTTCTCAAGTACGTGGCCGCACTTCCTCCGCGATTATCGACTTTTCAAGGATTAGCATCATCAAAGGTCGCGGCGAGCTGTCGACACAAAAGACGGTTTGCCACGGTGCTGACGGCGAGTGTAGCAGTGGAGGGGGACAGGTTTTGTTCACTTTCGCATATCACACATCAGTTCCGTTAGCCACCACAGCAACTGCAGATTGGCAAATATTTTCTTTTCTTTGCGACTACGCACCGGAATAGCGGTTTTTCGAGACAAAGTGACACGTTTTTGGTCACTTGAGCTTGGGTAAAAAATATAAAAAATACAAACTGCCAATTCTTTCAACACTAAAATCGTTGCACCACCCCTTTGACGTGCATCACGCAGTAGTGATACATGACTGCGTGCCACTATGATGTTCATCCACATTGAAGCAAGGAGGGACGGCGATTGAACCTCGAATTCCTGGATTCTGCAGTCCAAGCTTCCTGCTTCATGTGCTCCGAGCTGTGGTGCACCAACACGCTCGGCCACCGATCCCCTCAGCAGTGCCATCGAAGGGTTATGCGCCTCGGTCCAGCCCTACGAGCTGACCGCTCGACCAATGTCAGCGACCTTAGTGTAGCTGCATCAGTGTTGGCGACCGTTCTTCGTAAAGCAGTCCTTGTTAAGGTGATGAACAGCTTCACTCTGGTTAGTCTAAAACGTTGAAACGTGCCACCTGTGAGAAGGGTGTGGGTTTCCACGGTAAGGTTTTCCTAGTGTGCCACTGCGAAAAGCCCTCTTTGTGTCGCGACTTGGCTCAGGTTGCCTTTCCGGTTGAACCTTTTTGGTGTATGTTACTTGTACCCTAAGATTTCTTAGCTGACGCGGGAGTCTGCTAGCCTCCCATGCATTATGCACTTATTATAAAGTCGCATTCACTTAAGACCTGACTGCTTCTTCCAACACATTTCAAATCAGAGACTTGGGTTGCCAAAGGCATGGTAGCGCTTTTTTGGACGAGGACAAAAGAAAGAAAGACGAGACAGACACGAGCGCTGGCTGCAACTATTTAATCAACATGGAAATGAGGCATATATACACGCTTCGATCCTATCGATCAACCAACCCCAGGCCTAGCCGCCACTTGCATGAACTGCACCTCCTTATCGAAAAGGTCGATAGATGCAACGCTGACACACCCCAGCCCTGCCCTTTTTATTTCGTCTGCTTCGATAATCTCCCTAACAGTTCTATTTTTATGTTTAGCGAGTATGGAGCATGAGTCAAACAAAGGTTTGCACCCGCAGTCATGGCAATGCATTGAAAGGTGCGATCCCGATAGTTTTTGATGTTTAGACTATGTTCTCGGAGCCTATCGTTCAGGCATCTCCCAGTCTGACCTACATATTTCTTACCGCATGTTAAGGGAATCTGATATACCACACCCTCAACACAAACGACAAACGGATTTGTCGTTTGTCGTGTTGAGGGTGTGGTATATCAGATTTCTGATATACCACACCCTCAACTGTTAGAACTGTTAGGGAGATTATCGAAACAAAATAGAACTGTTAGGGAGATTATCGAAACAGGGAATCTGATATACCACACCCTCAACACAAACAACAAACGGATTTGTCGTTTGTCGTTTGTGTTGAGGGTGTGGTATATCAGATTTCCTTAACATGCGGTAAGAAATATGTAGGTCAGACTGGGAGATGCCTGAACGATAGGCTCCGAGAACATAGTCTAAACATCAGAAACTATCGGGATGGCCACCTTTCAATGCATTGCCATGACTGCGAGTGCAAATGTTTGTTTGACTCATGCTCCGTACTCGCTAAACATAAAAATAGAACTGTTAGGGAGATTATCGAAGCAGACGAAATAAAAAGGGCAGGGCTGGGGTGTGTCAGCGTTGCATCTATCGACCTTTTCGATAAGGAGGTGCAGTTCATGCAAGTGGCGGCTAGGCCTGGGGTTGGTTGACCGATAGGATCGAAGCGTGTATATATGCCTCATTTCCATGTTGATTAAATAGTTGCAGTCAGCGCTCGTGTTTGTCTTGTCTTTCTTTCTTTTGTCCTCGTCCAAAAAAGCGCTACCATGCCTTTGGCAACCCAAGACCAATACCAACTTGTGCAACATACAGTTTTGACAAATCAGAGACATGTGAAAGAGGGTTGTCCACTTACGCATACTAAGGTTAAATGAGTTTTATTAATGAGTTTCGCTTGAAAGGACGGTGAAGCGAACTGGAATCTGCGACGTTCGTTGAGAAAGTCTGATCTATTTCCAAAGGTCATCCATCCACCAGGAGCGTGACAATAATCCACAACGGGTCCCCTTCACCGACGCTGCTCATTGCAGAGGTCTCCATGCGTCTCGCCTTTACTGTCAACCGACGGGTACGACTTGACGAGCATTCCTTTGACTTTTCGTTGAACTCTTTGCTTGAAACACGCTCTTCCAAGTGTCCCTTGTGGAAAAATTTGCATGCATCTTTAGCGAGCTTGCATTTATCAGGTGAACGCATACCTGCGCAAAGGATACAAGATTTCTTTGATGATCTCGCCCCCTTACTTGTGGTTGCAGTGGAACTGGGCACATTACCTTGTTTCCGCATCTGGAATTGCTGGCTGGCGGCCGACTCTGTTTTCAATGCGAGTGTTGGCGCAGTCTAAAGTGATGTTCCGTTCCACTAGCAAACGTTGAAGGTGGGAATCCTTGATGCCACAAATTAATCGGTCCCTCATCATCACTTCGAGCGGTAGCACAGCGGAGAATTCTCTCGCTGGGGCTTGCGGGACCTGTCGAGTCTTTTGTGGTGAACTGGCATTTGACACAAGCATGGCTGTGGTGGCCGTTGCCAGAGAGGGTGTGGTCGTTGTGGCCGTCACTGTACCGAAGTTGCAGTCGGCAGTGATTTTTTGCAGTGCGGCCACATCCTCGGAGACGGAGCCCATCGTAGTTTGATTCGTTCCGTTGATGGAATTTGAACCGACTGAGCACTTTCGCTGGCTTGGGGTCGTGGTGCTCATTGAGGCGCTTGATGATCTCAAGCTCGACCTCCGAAGCTTTTTGTGCGCGGGCAGGGCTCGTACGGTGTCGTAGGATTATTCATGCAGAACGCCAGGAAGACGGCTTGCATCTTTGCGGAGCTTGTGATGTTCTTAGCCTTGAAGTAGGATTCGAGGCATTCCAACTACAAACTTCAGTTTTCACCAGGAGAAAGCTTTATAATTCATCCGTGATGAGCGGAGCCGTCCATCCTCAGGGGTCCAGAAACTTCCTCGTCGTTAATTGAACGCAAACTGGGGTTAAATGCGTTTCATTGATGAATTTTGGTTAAAAGGACGGTACTATCAGAGCATTGATGCATCACTGTGATCTAAAGGTGGCTCATTCAGAGTGGGTTCGGAACTACAATAGCACGTCCTGGATGCCCAGTTCCCAGTGGTGCTGGCTAGATTTGCATCTTTCAGGCTCCTTGTCAACCCCAGTGTCACACGTAGTCGCATACCAAGCCCTTCTATAGCGTTGCAGAGAAGTTTTGTGACCAAAAGCGTAATAAAGGACTATGCTACTAGTTGAGTCAACATTTGCTGTGCTGTTGGCAGTGGGTACGACTTCTGTTTCAAGACTGGATTAATGATGCGTTTATAACATACACATAGCCATATCACGCCGTTTGACTTCCCCACAGGTACAACTGGCGTAGCCCATGCAGATTTCCGCACCAAGGCAAAATTCCTTGTTGCACGAGTTGCGTGATGGTGTACTACTCCTTTGACTCATGGGCCAAAGGAACAAGTCGAGGCTTGTGGTACTTGGGTTTGAAGTTTAGATTTAGTGTGAATGTATGTGGGTCCGCCAAGTCCTTACTCGAAGACCCTTGGAAATTCTTTTGGCAGTCCTTGAGTCTGTGGGAGTGGCTCGGCTAATTGAAGGACACCTTAAATAGTAGTGCTTTGTGTTGTGTTAGGCGGTAGACAAGAGCAAGACCGTCCTTTCTCAAGCCTCGACAAAGAGTGTTTCAATTTGTCATCTCCTTGGACCCCCCCTCTCTCTCTCTCCCCTTCTGAATGCGCAATAGACCTTTCCGCAAAAGACCTTGCAAAGGGAGGAATTGTGGGGCTCTTCGGATGTATGCTCGTGCCGGCTCGAATGCTTTGTATATCGTAGTAGTAGCACGATTCTCTTTCTCATCATTAGGAGCTCAGAACATGCTAAAAATTGAGTGAGTGGTAAAAAAAGTGGTCATCACACCCTCTGTTTTGCTCTCCCTCTGCCACGTCTTCGCTTTTTGGAAAATTACCCGTACCATACATCTGGACGTCGCAGTGCATAAAGTAGACGCTGGGGGCATCACATATTTCCAGAAAGGTCTGTTGCCCACGCATCACGTAGCTTATCGAATACTTCAAACCGGTTTCCTTCAAGCAGGCTTGCTCCACGTCTTTTCACGGTCAGCAATGGTGGCTCACGCTCCTTTCCCTTGAACCGCGTGGAAAAATTGACACTTCCCAGAACCACCAACTTACATTGTGGATACGTTCGGAGAGCAGTTTAGGTTTAAGTCTCTGCTGCCGTTCCAAGCCGACACTATCTCTTTAGAACAATTGTTGACCAAGCCTCACCATCTATGCAGATAAAAATTTCATTTACTTGAACTTCGACGATTTCTACCTTGGTTCAAAGATCCCAGATGATGATTGGATTCCACTACCGGAGCGTGGTGCTTGGATTTGGCCAACTACTGACGGCACGCATGTATGATGAGTCCCTTTCCACCACAGAAATGGCGTGTTTAAAATTATAGCTACTTGCATTGTGCGCAACATTTTCTAGCTGTACTCAAAGATGTCTTCCCTGCGCCAGGGCTGTGGCTTGGCATTGATGAACCGTTTCATGCCTTGTGTAGGTGGTGTTTGTCCATGTGGCGAACCTCTGCCGTCTCTGGAGCCCGGAAATGTGGGGTTTTCCGTTTGTCGCACACTCCGCAGCAATCGCAAGTTGTTCAGCCCTAGCGAAAGCGAGATCTGGTGTGGCGAGAAGGTGTCGCTAAATCGCTTCTTCACACACCCAACAAACTAACCGGTCACAAAACTTGTACGAAAACTATGTCTACTCGCAGTGCTGAGCGACACGACGCAGCACAGCAATGTAGTTGGGCACAGACTCCCCGGAAGCACTTGTCGAGTGTGAACCGGTGACTTGTTGCCAACGTCCTTAGCCCCAAGTCTCCACAAAAGCGGAGTCAAAAAAAAGACGTTGAAAGAGGGGCGTACACAGAGGGTTGACATGCGCGGCAGAAGACTCCACGCTTCATGTCGTCCACGAACTCATCAGCCAACAAGTAGAATTAAGTCCAGCTGCTCTCTAACCTGTTTTCATTCTTCTGATGCTAATGCTGGGTGCCTCCCCTGTTGTTTATGCTCATATACACATGTTATGTACAAAAGCAGAGGTTACATCCATTCGAACTGTCTGGATTAATGAAAGGAAAAACACGGCTGCTCATCCGAACAGATACAATCAAACGTCTGCTCCGTGTCCAGGATTTTTGGGTGCAATTTTGAATCCGACACGAGTTCTTAAAACTGATTATTTTGCAGCCGTGTCAGTTTCGGGCTCAATTTCACATTTTGTCACATGCACACACAATTTCACAGGCACTCAAGTGTGATGTAAAATTCTGACATGGTGCAAATTAAGTAAGAACAGAAGAGGTTTATTCATTGTTTACAATTGGTGTTTACAGCGAAAGGTGTCACACTTTAAGGCTGTTTCACTCACCTGCAAACTGCTTACGAAGGGAATGACTTCAAACCGATTTAAGCCTCTTGTGACTGACTGGTCAGCCACTGGTCATAAGCTGTTGCAAGTGTGTGAAGCTGCTTTTACATGAATAAGCTGTAGTAGCTTCCAAAGTTACAGCTTTCATGTGCCTTATACGTTTGAGGCGACATGCCCGTTTGCTTTACCCTAGGTCTCGAGAGAAACTATTATTACCATTTGGGAACTTCTTTTTGTACACGTAAACTGTTACTTTTCAGTGTGAACTTGCCATTTTGCAAGGGACTGAGGAAATAGCATTCTTTGAAACCAGCACTGCATTGCAACAATATATTTAATGTGGTGAAATAAAAACTTTTCGAGTTCAAAGTATGCACTCTTGTTTTTTCTCTTCATAGTTCCACTGGGCATGCCTATCGTCATACGAGTGTTTCTGACGGTACTAAGCTAATTTCTTTACCACTTCCCCAATTTGCGGTTCGAGCGTAGAGCAGCGTTTTCTTTTTTGGGTCGGGAGAGCCGCGGCACCGCTAGAAGGCAAGCACGAAGATCTGTGTCGCCGCGAGTAACGGTGATGCGACGACAACGTACAGGCGAAATAAAAATGCTGGCAATACTTCAAATTCAGCATGTGGGTCGGCGTAAGCGTTCGTGACGACAGAGCATATTTTCGTGTCGAAAAAGTCAAGCGTTCATGCATGACATGGTTCACATCCGCCGCGTCGGCGACGAACCTGCGTGGCAAGAATAGCGGCGACATCGAGACCCGACGTTGGAAACCGAAGGCTCGACTTCGGAAACCAGCGGTAGGCGTTGGTAGTAACCTTGCTTCGCTCTTATCAAGCGACGAGTTGAGAACGCTAAGAGAAGTACTTGCGCCTTTTACGCACTCCTGTGCAGAAGCACGATGCGAGACGTCGCATACTGCGGGCGTCGCGTAGTTGCGTCACCAAGTGCTGAGTCCCTCGCGTCACCGCGTTCACAGCGTCTCAGCCGCGACTGCGTCGATCACGTAGGCTTCCCGTCTCAAGCGTTTCTGGCTTCAGCCGCGACTGCACCGATGATCGACCGCGTACGATTCGTGCTTCAGGCGGCGGCGGGCGCCATGTTTACCTTGCCACAGCGGTGCGAGTGACGTCATGTCACGTGACAATTTGCTAACCAATAAAACAACTGGTTTCGGTTTGTAGCGGAAGTGACGTCAGGTCACGTGACATGACAAATTACCTTAGCGGAAGTGACGTCATGTCACGTGACAAGGGGGCGTGGCCAGGTGCTGTACGGGATATGGTTTGCTTATACGCGACCCGGTTCGATGCACCAGTGTGGGCTGGCTTTTTTAATTCTTTTTCTCAAACATTTTGTTTTGTCGAGGCATTTGGCGATATTTACGACATTTCGTTCTTACAATTAACACTGAAAAAAAACGAATGTGGTCGACGAAACTTTGCTTAACAAAATGCTATGGGCATCCCTTTCCGAAGGCACATGAGGGACAGCGGGGCTCGACGCTGCGAAGGGGAATGTGCAACGGAGCCAAGTAGGTTAATAGTTTTGCAACTTTCTTTCGGACGGCACTTGTAGGCGCGAGTGGAATGCCGTCGGACGGCACTGTAGACAGCCAAAAAACAACAGAAATCGAGGTGTTTCGAACAACTTTCTTGAAGAGACCTTGAACTGATTTTTCAACTACTTCCTCCTCAGTACATGATCATTTGAGAAATCATGTGGTAGTATTTCACTGAAACGCAAAGCTCTGCCAGCAGTCTGAGAGCCGGCATATACAAAGCCCTATATAAAATTCATGCTTCATATTTTCGCGAGCGCCGACAACCATGAAGCGAGCGACGAGACAAGCGATGGCGACCCTTTTCGCTAACGCTCAGCCGCACGACGAGGCACACTGCATGAAAGTGTCAGGAGCAAGCGATCAATGCGATGAGCGACGTTTTATAGAAATTCAAGAACCGAGCAGCGTTACAAGCGGCAGTGAGAAATCTCGGTCACTCGCCGCTGTCGCCGATGCTCGTCTCGTTGCTCGCTAAATCGCTTACATGCGGTCCAGCCTTAATTGTGTGAAAGCGAGAGATACGTGCCACGAGTGAGTGCTGTGCTGCCACTCCCTTACAAGTGCCTCTCATTTCAGGGCTGCACTGCCATTTGCTTCCAAGTGCTGCACGGGCCCCCCGCTCAGGCGCTTTGATGCCACTTACGAAACTAGCTCAAACGGATCAAGTGGTTTTAGGCGGGGTCAGCCATCCGGTGTGCTTGCCGCACCATTCTTTTTGGTGCCTCGATAGTCCACAGTCACTTCACAGTCACAAGTTGGGACGCCATGACGACAGCGGCACTTGCGCCTGCTTGTCTCATTCACCAGAGGTTTCAAAACCAACTGCAGACTTTCGACAGAATGACACTTTCGGTTTTGTAACATCATTATTGCTTCCTTGGGACAACTCTTAATACATGGGAGGAACAGGAAGGCAATTGCACTAGTGGGGAATACGTTCAGGCACTATACCTGTACTAAAACTTGCTTGAGCACCTGTTCATTTATAATTATGTTTACACTTGCAGCGTCACCTCGAAGGCGGGGTTTCCCTACCAGTAGAAAAGTTTGACTGGGCCAAAGGTAAGGCCAAGTGAAGTCCGACTCGCGCTGCTGATCCCGTTGGCCCGGAGCCTCTACAAGGACGAGGACCTGGTCAATACGAGCGTAACAGGCCAGCCTGTTACGCTCGTATTGACCAGTCACACCTGCCAGTCACACCTGCCAAAGTGGATGCAGGAAGCCAGTCACACCTGCCAAAGTGGATGCAATTGCAGGTGCGTGCCTTGCCACATGTCCACCTTCTCGGCTCTAAACTATGCAGCAATTGGCAGGTTCGGCATCGTGCTTTATATAGGTTTTATATACAATACCCGAAATAGCTCTTGGGTATCATCATCATGCCACTTGGAGCCGACATGTGGTGGGTTTTGCTACCTTGAATGTGTAAATGGCAGTATACCTCGTCTCGCATCAGCATGAACTAACTGCGAAGGCTGTGCAAGTGCGAGCGGGTAGCCTCGTCTGGAGCAGCCGCTGACGCGTGATTCAAAGCATTCAGCTTACACTTTAAGCAGGCACGGCCAGCAATGGTTATTTACCCATCTAATGTTTGTTGAGCCTCACGAATATACAGTCAATTCAGTTGGTATTCAAGTAGCTATCTCCTTTTTTTTAATTCGGTGAAGAAAAAAAAAAAGAAGCACTTGCCAGTCACTATTTCCTTCAACTAGAAAGTTTTGTTTTAGGAATAAACATACTATTAAAATATTGAAGCATTATTTTCAGACATCATCTTTGAGTGTATCCGAAAAAAATCACACTCTTTTATATTCTGACGACCTCAGCTGATTTCGAGCTATCTCGGCTGTGTCTATTGGCTGACATGGTTACTTTATATTGTAGCGCGTGCGCAGGCGAGCATGAACTAACTGCGTGTTAGAGTGCTGTGTTAGAGACGTATCCTCGACTGTTCCTTTTTCTTCTACTTTGAAACTTCCTCTTTTCCTGCCTCAGTCTCAGGCTAACATCAGAATGGTTACTTTCTTTGAGCTGCCAAGAGAGTGATTCGGGGAAAGAGGGTAGCACTGTGCGCCCTATATTGAAAGAGAACATTATGTAGTGTGCTTAAGGGGATACTGAAGCGAAATCTGCATTTCATCTAAAAAGGCAGTGGGAGTGTTCAGCTGGAAGCTAAAAACCCAAAGACATCACTTTTATAAAAAAAATATGTCGAATGAATGGCCATGTTTGTGGCAAAAGAAAAACGCCATTAAGCGAAGCTGACATCACGTTACTAGGCTTCTGGCCTTCACTGTCCCCAGGCAAGCTTCGGAGGAGCTTTCTGGCGTGATAACGTCAGACGGCCTGCCAGGTTTGCTGAATCGCATCTTTTTTTTCCAAAAGATACAGCCATCCGGTCAGGATATTGTTGTAAAAGTAATGTCTTGGGGATTGTAGCTTTCCAATGAACTCGCCTACGGCCTTTTGGGGAAATAAACATTCCGGTTCAGTATCCCCCTCGGACAATTTTTTGTCTGGTCTGAAACTTGCGGCGATGTTTACCTCTGACAGCATGGTAACACAGTGAAACTTTTTTTTTTCGCAAAATTTACATTGTTTTGAAAGTTGAGAGCGAAATAAAATAACACATTCAAGAAAAGAAAATAATTTTTTCCTTACATAATATGGCCCCCCCAATCGTGGGACGGTTGCGCCACTGCTCGGGGGTCATCTGAACTAGCTGCTGTTCTCGTGTTTTCCGCAGTTTTCAAACTCTATTTGTTTACTTTATCGCTCTCAAACCTCAATAGAAAAAAACTTTCATAAAAAATTAGGATTGTGAATTAATAATCATACTTATTATTTTGCGCTCGGAGGGAAAATTTTAATGGCTGTGGCCAGGGATGGGCAAAATACATGCATATATGTATCGAAATACAAATACAAAATACTTCCTCAAAGATGTATTTAATTACAAATCTAATTAAATTTCCAAAAAGCATTTAAGTACAAGATACAAATACAACCAAATGTATTTGGTCTCCTCCAAATACTTTTCCAAATACATTCCTCAAAATTTGCGTCAGCGATTTCAGGGCACCTGTAACGGGTTTCTGGGTATCTCATTGTAATTCTGCATCGCACACTCTGGAGTTAGTGTGCGAGGCTCTAGTAACATAAAAGAAATATAATAATAAAAAAAATGTAATCAGCTTGGACGTAATAGGTGAAAAAAGTACAGAGCTTCAAGCTGCTTTTTTTGTTGATTACATTTTGGTATAGATCAACACAGAACCGAGACGACCAAGACGCGCAGCACTAGCTAGAGAATTTCTTATTGTTGCAACTCGCACCAGTTACGAAAATCTGACGACCCGCGCATTTAGAATGTTCCAGGCAAAAATATGAATGGAAATCAGGCTGTAAAGCATCACAAGTTGTCACAGGCCCTTATTTAGCCAGTCTGCCTGTGAACGTGAATTTCGTCACGATTCTTGGCCTGGACTAGCACCGTAATCACAAAGTCATTAAACGCTTGTGCTTTATTGAGAGGCACTGCATTCGGTGCAGAACGTTGTTTTCTTCCTGCTGTGGACAGTGCATTTAATGTATTTTCGCTTAAAAAATTGTACTTAATTACAATTGTATTTGATATAACCACGTTTTAGTATTTAAATACACACGCCAAATATATTACCCAATTTGTAATCAAATACAAATGCAAAATACACAAAGTATTTAAGATACGTATTTCAAACACTTGTATTTGAAATACTGCCCATCCCTGGCTATGGCCAATTGGGAAGCCAGGTAAGTTAATGTCATCAGCTGCACGCGTTTACGATCACGCAGCGCCATCGTACATAACCAAGTGTTCTTGGTTATGTACGATGACGACATAACCTTGTCAATTTAAAATAGTTTTCTTCCTGAGTCTCCTGAACCACTAAAAAGGCGGGGAGCGCAAAAATAGAAGATACTTAAATATCGTTAAATATGACCATAATTAGGTTCCTTGTTATTTTTTTTTTTTTTTGAGGGGTGACCATGGAGGCATTTTTTAAATGGATCTGGAATGCCTCATAATATTCATACAATTAACTGGTTTTCGCCTCTCAGGTAGGTGGGCTTTCAGAAGAAAATTGGGATTACCCTGAGTTTCATAAAACCCATTCGGGTTTTAAAAATTGAAAAAGATTGCCGCGCGCGCAGCTGGCCTAGGTGGCAGCGCTCCCTTGGCCTAACGGTTATTGTGCTTGCTTCCCACGCGAAAAACCGAGGTTCAATGCCTGCACACGGATACGACTTTTTTTTGTGTCTGTGATGTCGCGTTCTGGTACATTCGAGAACCCTGTTGCTTACTCGAGGTAAAATATGGCTTATGCACCAAGCTTTCTACGCCGATTGTTTCAGAAGCCCACACGTCTACATAAGGGGTTCCGCGTTTCGAGCCTGAGTTAGTCTCACCCCAGCATTCGATCCATTTGTTATGCTGACATCGACGCCTGCGACGCTAACCTTCTATTTTAAAAGGGTATTCACTTCGACCAGTTGGTGGTACTTTTCAGGGTTGCAAGTGCGCTCTTCTGCGTGTGTGTCTTCTTTAAAACCTCAACTGCAAGCGCGTTCTATGTGTTTGTGTGTCTTCGTTTACTAGTCCTCGTTTTTTAGCGCTTTTAATATTGAAACCTTATATTTTCTTTTGGGCACAAGTTCGCCTCATTAAACGTTTAGTTCCCCAGGTATTTGCCACCTCATTATTTGTCATTCGTGACAATATCTGGGCTTTTCCGAAAATGAAGCCCTGCCCAAAATGCATTTGATATTCTTGACTGGCTGCAACTGGTTCAAGAAGTGCAGGTTTTTCATGTCGCTCAGAATCTGCAATCCTGTATCCAGAAAAAAATCACTAGACTAATAACAAAAGTATCTTTAATTCTGGAAGGCCTCCATGGATACCCTGGTATCTTTAGATGCTCTTTTTTTTTTTTTTTCCTCTTATATTATTTAGTGAAAAAAAAACGTTCTGCCCTTTTGAGACAGTCTTGTTTAAACTTGTGGTTCTCCTTTGGGCCACTCACTACCTTTGGGATTACCACGTCCCCGGCGAGACGCTCTACCGCAAAGCGGGTTCGTACTCGCGTGGGATGCTGCTCGTTGAGCGCAATCAGACACCAGTCACGTTGGTAAAGGTGTATTCACACGACGGACCAAATTGCTCTTTAGGTCCGCGGGCCGCGCATCACGTGATCTTACGTCACCGGTTTTTGAGGTCCGCCGGCGCTCCGCGGCCCGGGCTTCTGAGAAATGCCAAGCGACTTTTCTCGCCCGGACCTTGGCGGCGGACCGCGGCGTTTTTAGTATAATTGAAGCGCTAAGTCTGGCAACAAGCTCACTTTTGTTGTTTGGGTTGGAATCCAAATCCAAAGTCGTTTTCTTTTGGCGCCAACTGTTGAAGACGAAGAAGACGAACTTTTTGTTGTGCGACGATGCAACGTTTTACTTCATCAGGCTCATGAAGCAATTCCCCGCTCCGTGGGACAATAGTCGCGACGACTACACAAATAATCATCTAAAGATGTCCCCATGCCTTTTTCGGTTCGCTTAGGTCGTCCTCGTCCTCAATATTCAACGCCAGGGCCACCGCGGCCAAGCGTCTCCTTCATTCAACCTCCATTTTGGCTCTTTACAAATAGCCTCAAAGCAGCTCGCTGCATACGTTTGGCGGAGCTTTGAGGTCGAGGGTTAGACCGGCCCGTTCACTCTGTCGTCTGCTCTTTTGGTCCGCCGGGCGGCCCGCGGGTCATTGCAGCCGGGCGGCCCGCGGGCCGTGCATCACGTGATCAATCGGTCCGCGGACCGGTCCGTCGTGTGGATACACCTTTACGGTGATAAACTCTGTTTATTTACAGCACAAAACAAATAACAAGAAACAGCGGCCTTAAGCTGGTAAACGCCGTCGGTGTGGAGATCGCCCACGACCGAAGGGTCGTTCACAAAGGTACAAAGGACGGGGTAAACGCTCACCGGTGCGCCGGACGGTTCCCCGTTGTTGCCGCCGCCGAAATCCCAGCAAGAAGAGGGAGCGAGCTACTGCTGTTCGCTAGTTTTAAGATAACGGCGGGGCGAAGTGGCCAATCAAGGAGCGACACGTCGATCTCCTTTCTGCGGGGGTTCGTTACGAAAATCGCCCCTAGGGGGGAGAGGAGGAAGCCACTCACAGTGGTAAGCAGCGCCGCCTCTCGCTACGCCAGCGCGGCCACCACGGCGTGCCAAAATGCTGACGCGACAGAATTTGGAGGGATCACGATCCCCACACTATCCCCTCCTTACCCAATAGTCACCCGCAAACGGGTCGACCGACACAAACACACAACATCTAGACTAAAATAATAAAAAAGGAAACGGTCGCCAGAGGCTGCAATTACACGGGACAGAACAGCCCGGCTCATACGGCCATGGTCCAAGAAGTCGTCCAGCAGTCCCTCCTCAGGCGGTACAGCTCCCAACGGCAGTCGGTCGGCTGCGTCATCCCGTGACGGTCGCGCACATGGCGGGTCACCTCCTGAGCGCCCAGGCAGGGGTAGGGCGTCGAGCCCAGAGTGACGATGTCCCACAGCTGTATTCCGCCGAACGCCCAGACGTCGGACATTAAGGTAAATACCCGAAGGTGCAAGCACTCCAGAGTCATCCACCGCGCTGGCAGGGCGCCCCTGGACTTCTGGTGGTAGACGTTCGTCTCGGACTCCCCACTGCTCCTGGAGAGGCCGAAGTCGGCGAGCTTGCAGCAGCCGTGTTCGTCGACGAGCACGTTCCGGGCGACCGGGTCCGGGTGGATTATCCCTCGGCTGCCGATATAGTGCATTCCCTGCGAGACCTCATGGGCGAACTGCGCCAGGTCCCTGGGGCCCTTGGGACTTGTCACGGGACGAACGGGAAGAGCTGGTCCCTCGTCGGCGAGCTTTCCGACCGCGGCGCGGGTCCCGAAGACGATGAGCGGCCAGTCCCTAGCCGGATGTCGATCATGACGGCCCACGAAAACGACGGGTTGCTGGTTTGGCCCGCGGCCGGCTGGGGTAGCGCGGCCGCCTGACGAGTCATGCGCAGCTGTGGCCCCTGGACGCCGCTGAACTGCCGTAGCCAGGAGACAGCAGCTCCCGAACGGCGCGAAGCAAAGGCTGGAGGTCCTCTTCGTAGGTGCGGGACGTACTGCGGTAGAATAACCACTTGGCCTCCTACCGCTTGTGACGACGTTCGCCACGCGCTCTTGCGTTGACGTGTTGCACACGTGAGCGTTGTGACAATAACTGACCAATGGCCGTTACGCCTACCCTTTCCCTCGGAAGCTGTGGTTTGGGGGATTCCCCTACGGGTTGATCCGAGAGCGAACGCTGCTGTGACCTATCTAGGTCACTGCTTGCCAGTAAACAATGGTGTCTGGCGCGTTGACGAAGGCAGCAGGTGCATTGTGCTTTGCACTTCTCTTAATGTGACATTTCGCCACTTACTGGGGCTGCCTCTACGAAAACTTCAGATATTACTTCCTCCGTCTACGCAGATTGTAGCGGGGCGCTTCTCGCTCGCTGGTGGCGTCGTGTCGCGCAGCGGGTGCATGTTTTTGCAGGGGCCGAGTTTGCTCGTTGGCCCGTTTTCCCTCTCATGGTAGGGTTTCAGATCGCACACATGCACCGGCCCACCGACTTTTTTTTATTGCAAGTTTGTCAGCTTGTACACGAGCGGGGAGAGAATTTCTTGCACTCGGTATGGGCCACACCACTTTGGAGCCAATGCGGCCGAGAAGCCTTTGCTGGCATCACTCAGAACTTGGTTCCGCCTGAGGACGAGATCGCCCACTTCATGGTGGAGATCTCGATGCGAGCGGTCGTACTGAGCTTTTTGTTTAGCTCGCGCTACCCCGAGATTGCGACACGCCTTTGAGAAAGCTTCCGTCATCCGAGTTTGTAGCTGCCGCGCGTGGTCCGTTTGCGTCGGCTGCACGTTGTCCACCCTGGCGCTCGCCCCTAGGAGACGGTCCATGGGGTTGGGAAGCTCTCTCCCGAATGTGAGAAAAGCAGGGGTGAAGCCCGTCGAACGGTTGAGAGTGGTCCGAAGTGCGAACCCGATCTCGGGGATATATGCGTCCCAGTCACGCTGCCTTTCCGGGAAGGCGGGAAGCATTGGTTTCATGTTTCTGTTACATCGCTCCGTGATGTTCGACTGCGGGTGGTACGGCGTGGTTGTTTTGTGCTTTATGCCGAGGGCCTTGCAAAGGTCCATGAATACCTTCCCGACGAAGTAGCTCGCTCTATCTCTCAAAAGAGCTTCGGGGAAACCAAAACGGATGAAAACCTCCATGAACTTCTCCGTGATCGCTCGGGCTGTCAGCGTACGGAGTGCAAAAAGTTCAGTCCATTTGCTGAAGTGGTCTGTTACAACCAGCAGATATATGGTGTCGTTTCGGGCTCCTCGGTAGAGGGCTAACCACGTCGCAAACTGCCAGAGACCATGATTGCTGGCTCGAAATCGGTTGCAAAAGGCCCGGCGGTTTGCCGCGTCTCGGTTTGAAGCTTTGGAACAAGTGGCACGTGCGGTCATAACGGAAAACATCCCGTTTCTTGCCCGGCCAGGTGGCGATGGGAGATAACTATTGGTAAGTCTTGGAGCCGCTCGCGTGTCCGGCCAAGTGTGAATCGTGATAGTGGCGCAAAACTGCGTTTCTCAGACTGCGGGGTAGCACTACCTTGAACGCCTCGACGAAGCCGTTGTCGGAGGGTATGTACCTCAGCAAAAGTCCGTCATTGCTCAGCAGATATGAATCCTCTGTGCCCGCACCAATACCAGATGCGTCCCGGCACTCGGCGCCTGCTACAATACCAGTAGTGTTGCGCCCGGCGGCCGCACCGTCCGCCTCCATGGCGTCCGACTCTTCCGCGAGTTCGTCGATCACCTTTCAACAAAACGGATCAATCTGCTGGGCTTTCAGAAGCTCTTCTTTGCTGAACACGATTCCCATTGCGCTCACTGCGTTTAGGTGGTTGATCGTCTCGTCCGGGTTGGTCAGCTCTGCCGCCTCTCTTTGGGAATGAGTCACGGCTTCGTTGTGGGAATGAGTCACGGCTTCGTCAGTATGGTTCAGTGATATCCAACCATACGGAACCATATGTGTATGGTATGGCTCCATATGGTTCAGCCATATCCAACTATACCGAACCATATGTGTATGGTATGGCTCGGTATGGTTCAACCATATGAAACCGTATAAATCCATACCATGCCATGTGGTTTACCATATGGAACCATATAAATCCATACTACTCCATATGGTTTGCCATATGGGTTCATATAGTTTTTCTCAGTAGGGTACCCAAGCAATTATTAAATGATGAAGCGTCGCAGTTGTGGTTACACAGTGTTGCAGCATGGAGGCAGTAATTTTCTTCCATAGAATTTCAACAAAGCCTATAAAGGCCATAGCTGGAGGTTGAAATTTTATTATGGATAATTTAGCTTGGGAGCAAACAAAAGAACAGGCCTGGTTTATATGTGGTTAATACTGGCCCGCCATAGCAAGGAGTCCGTAGAGCGAAAGCTCGCGTTGCAGAACTCAGTGGCCATGGGTTCCGATCCCTACCCCTGCCCGTTTCGATTCGGGTGAGAATCGTACTGCCACGCATTCCTGTGTCACTACTGTGTAATGCATGTCAAATACCCTAGGCTAGCGGTCTTACTGCACTGACGAAATTGCTAATTTATTTTTAGATTCATTGCACCTTTTTGAATATCTGATCTAGTTCACCCTACTCAAATATGTACTAAGTTTAATTTTTTCTTTATAATTCAGTTGACCTATATATGAGCCTCTCAAGCTAATGCTCAAAGATCATTGCAACCATAGTCACCTCAGTGCAACTTACTCGACACATCTTTCTAAGATTCTGCCAAAAAACATTCTTCTGAAAACTTAACTGAAATCGACACTTCTACTCGCTACAAGTTTTAGGTACTTGCTTTGGAATATTTAGAACCGGACCATAGTTTAGTCCAATTAACTAAAACTTTACCTATGATATTTCAGTTTTTCTTGGCTATTGATGGTAGTTTTGCAAACCTAGGGAAAGGATCTTATCACCACCATTTTTTTTTTCGGTACATTTTGATGAAGCAGAAACGCTGGTGCTTACTCGGGAGGCATTCACTTGATCGATCGACGTCTTAGCGAAGGAAAACGAAACTACGACGTTTCATCAAATGACACTTTAGCGAATGGTGGCGTTCATATTAGCGAATAGGTCTAGTTACACCGACAGCTTGAATTAGCTTATTTTTGTAACGCGCCGCCTTGTCTGTCGACGCGAAGCGGCGTGAGCAGGTGGTTCGAATGGGTTAATTGCTTCCCAGTTATACACGCGCGACTAAACGTCCTTACAGCGTGGTGCCCCCTACAAACAGCAGTAGGCAGTTTCTTCGACAGCTCAGATTAGCTTCTATTTGTAATGATCCGCCTTATCTGCCGCTACGAAGCGCCGTCCCCGTGTGGTATGAATGGGTTAACACGCGTCCCAGTCATACACGCAAGACGAAACGTCTCTGCAGCGTGTCGCCGCCTGCAAACAGCCTATTCGCTAAAGCGTTATGCGCGAAAAGGTCCACTTCCCTCAAATGATATATATTCGCTAAAGTGTCTGTCATTCTCTGGTATAATTTAGACCCATGCTTTGTCAACTAGCCATGCTTTAAATACCCCTTAAATATACGTAACATTTCATTGGAGCTGCAGTGCAAACTGTTTGCAACAGATTTGGACGAAATGACGTCTGGAAAGAGGAGCCTAAGATAAGTTTTGTTGAACTAGAAACCATTGCTCTAAATGATAATACTAAATGGTAACTCCGTTGCTCTGGCAGGAGCATCTGCGATACAGCCAACAGCGTATACCTTCGATGTGAGGGCTTGTCCATTTCTGTGGCAAACTCTCTTGAGCGAGCCATTCTTACAGAACTGTTCGACAAACCAGTCGAGAAAGAGGAACACGCCTGGTTTTTTTTGTACCAAACCAGAGTCCACCAAGTTGCACATCGTTAAGACCGGAGACGACGGAAAGAATGGGGACAGGACACATGCGAAGGGGAAGCTACTATGCAGATTAATGTTGTAAACCCCTTCAACGTAACCATTTTCGAGCACCCTGCGTCGTTGTTAGAAACAGGTCCAAAGTTTTGGTTTGAATATCAAGCCATAGAAATTTGATATTTTTTCAAGCATCCAAAATATCGCTTTTAAGGTTCCACTTGATGAGTGGCAAGAGTTTTTTGATAAGTCTGAGAAGACGCTTTCGCGGTTAGTACGTAGCAAGAACAATACTAAGAAAAGCGATTTTAGGGACGTAGACATGCTAAACAAAAGAGTTTGATGCCGGGCAGATCTCTCCGAGTGAGACCAACAAGACCGCAGGTTTTCTCGCTTCCCTATGGCAGCGTTTAAAGAGAAGTCGAGGGCTGAGATAAATTGGTTATTCAGCCATGCACCGTGAACCTGAAGCGGCTGAAGTAGAATGTGGTAGACATCCTGGAAGACTGTGAGATGGTTTCAGTGCTGAAAAGGATTAGGGAAAAACGAGAAATTCGTTCTCGGTAAAAAATTTTCTCAAAGATCACAATCCGATGTCACCGCTAGGTGTTATAGTGAACAAGATTGGCACGTGACATAGAGTGATTTCGGCATTTTTCCAAAGGTACTTGTCCGCTGAGATAAACAGCTTGATTTTCCGAAAGAAGTCTGAGGAGCTGATCGATTGTTTGCAAGCGTTTCATTGGAAAACCTGTGAGATCATGTCAAGGCACATTAAGGCCCTGTATTACTCGTTACATCAACCGCTCCTATTTGCTTGAGTCAGAGAGTGGCTGGAAGCCAATTTGGTAATTTTTCAGTCACAGTCAGGGATTGATGTGGCTAGTTTTCTAAACGTACTAGCGTTATACCTTGATTCCACTTCCGTCGAGTTCGAGGGAACTAGATACACCCAAACAGAGGGTGTATGCATAGGTTCATGTTTAGCACCTACATGATCCGAACTCTATTTGGCCCCTTTGGAGTTGAAATTATGGAGTCTAATGGAATCCATGTCAGAACGGGTTGTGATTATCAAAATACATGTAGAGGACATCGTGATCTGTTCAGTAATGAGGGAGGTCAAAAACCCCACGATCAAAAAGGTCATAATTGAGGCATCACCGGAGTTGTTGTTTACTCACGAAGAACCGATTGAAGGAGAACTACAGTTTTATATCGAAAGTTAAAAGTGCCAGGTGGATTGTGTTGGGAGTATGGCAAACTTGCGCCGAAACCTTTGCTACCGCATCGGAGCTGTCACTCAAATTTAGTGAAAAGGGGAGTACTGATGTCGCTGGTAGGTAATGCTTTAAAGAAACCATGTGTACATGGGGCAGAAGCTGATATCAAGAAGCAACAGACACGGTTAAAGAATGCAGGCTATAAAGCAAACGTTGTTGAAAATGTAACTATGAAAATGCTAACGAGGTTCCATGGGTTGCCTAGAACAGAGAAAGAAAGGCTGAAAAGGGTTGCGTGTATTCCATTTTTTCACGGTTTTTCACATAACCTGTTGGCAGTTAGAAGAAAGTTCGGTGTGAAAGCTGTATTAACAGAAAATTCTAAACTGGGCAGGTTGACTCCGTTTTTTGTGGTACAACCGGGCTGCCAGATAAGGCACAGGGAACTTCCAGCACCTTGTCAGGTGGATGTTGTTTACGATATCCCCATGGCTTGTGGCTCCTCCTACGTCGGTCAGACAAAACCCTGTCTAAACTAAAGGTTGTTGGAGCACAAGCGGGCGGTAAAAACAAAGCTCCCAACTCAGAAATTACGAAACATATGGAAGAATGCGATAACTGTTCACCAGAGTGGGAAAGAAAGCTAGTTGTATACAGGAAAGGAGATTGGGGGGGGGGGGGGGGGGGGGGTTCAAAACGAGTCATAAAAGAGACAATCAGGACCATCTCCGTTGGAAATTGTATCAGCCAACCCTCCATCACAGTGAATGTCTTAACGCAAAAATTTCTGTTGCTATATATATATTTTTTTTAAGAGAAGTGTGATATGGTGGCTTTTGTGATTTTTGAGGTCACTGGACGTATGTTGCTTTTGTGATTTTTGAGGTTACTCGACATCCCTTTGCTGTGTATATTAGTTTCCGTAGGGAATTATATAAGATTTGTGTAGAGGTCAGCCATGGGACGTGCGCGTCGGGGGTTTCTTGCGGTTTTTCCGAGGGGAAGAGTATTACCATACGGATTCGGCCGTTTTGTGTGAGATAACCAGTTGTTCTGCCTTCAGGGCTGGACCCTTGCGGCGTTTGTTGCCTTTGTTCTTTTTGAAGTCACTTGAACGTCCTATCATAGTGTGTTTAAGTTCTGTGGGAGGTTTTTGCTAAGCATTGTATAACGACCAGACAAGGGCAGTTGTTCGGATGTGGGTGAAGTAGACGACTATATAAGCGATATGAGTTCAATAAAGGTAGTTAGCTGAGTTTGAGACGTATGTTTTGTCCCCATTCTTTCCGTCGTCTCCAGTTTTAACAATGTGCAACCTAAATCACCTCGCCCGTTTACTTGCTTTATCACCAATATTCACCAAGTAACAGGTTTCGATAACGGAGGATTCAGGATAGTTCATTTAGCATCACGTGAATGGGCCACATTGAGTTTTGGCTTGACTTAAAAACTGCTGACCCATCAGTGCACAAACAAGCCGTAAGATCAAATCGGAAAATATGTCACGCGGTCTTCCAGCAATCATTTCGAGGTTGTCCCAGGGCCTTCTTGCTATTCTCGACTAGTTCTTGGAGCTGTTTGCCAAAGTTGAAGATGATAAAAGATTTTCCGTCAGCTATCATTTCTTCTGCTTTGTGCAAGGTGTGACTCTGCTTACCTTTCTTGATGCTTTCTTTATTTCGTCGTTCTGGTCTGCGCGCTCCGAGGACTGAATCGTCATCTGCGAGAACGAGGTTTTCGCATTCGTACGCTACAAATTTACCACAGAACTTCGGTGGTCTCAACCACGAAAATCAGGAACTTCTGGTCAACCACCATGGAGGATTTTAATCCCGACGTCCTAGATGAGGTGTTTTGGAGCGGAGATGTGACTACCAGAGGCGGCTGCTTTGAGGCGAAGATAATAGACATGGCAGGTATTGCAACACTTTCTGACGTTCCTTTCTGCGCAAGTTAGCGGTTGGTTGTGGTGTGCGCGAAGTGGCTTGAGCGCCTCGTCTAGACGATTGTTTTTGCAGAATTAGCGCTATGAACTTTGTATTTTGCAACCGGGCGTAAACGACTCCTCTCCCCCGGGCTCTATTTACTATCATTAACCTACGCGAAATAAGCGTCACTCTCAATAAAATGTCTCTCTCTCTCTCTCTACCTGGTTTGTCATTGTAGGTTGTTTACTGAGAATAGCGAATTTCATGGTTCCGTCAGTTTTGGGGGCTAAGGACGCGGGCACAGGCAGCCATGGGTCCCGACTGGTGCCCCATACGTGCAAGCGGCTGTGGCGCGATTGCCCGCCGTGCAGAATCCCTGTCGCAAAAGGCCCTGTGTCGTTAGCACTTTTTTTTAGAAAGCTCGCGTTCATTGACCCGTACAGCTTTCCCCGCGTGCCCAAAGTTCCGTCCTCAATGTCTCCATCTCGTATCCCCCAGTTAAGCTTTTATCGACAATGGTTTGTTGTCCTGAAAAGCCTCTATTGTTGGTTTTACAGCGATGCAACTTAAACCACTAAATAACTGTGGAAGGTCTGGTTTTATCGTGTTTATTGAGACATAGCTAGCATGGGTTTATGTGCGGGAGAGAAAAATAGTGTATTTAGTGGTTATCAGTATTTTTCTTACATCTCAAAAGGAACATTTAGAACTAAAATAATGTTTGGCGCTGTCAGAATTGTGCCAGGAACTGCAGTTTTGCAAGTTTACATGACAACGTGGCATCCTCAATCACTGCATGTACTTTCACGGGCAAAAACTCTGAGGACGCACGAGCGATGAATGAAGCACATCGCTGCACCACCTACCAGTGGTTTGCATGATGTGAAACCATGAAGAAGCGCATGCCCATCCTATTGTGCTTACAGCCATGTGTTTTTCTCCACGCTGTGCAACACTGTGCTTGCCCCAGAATGCGGCTCAAGGTGCCGCTTCGGCGGGTGCGTAATGAGCGTCTGCTACAGTTGCCACGACTGCAGGCAGTGCTTGCGATGCTGTTTTCTGAATGCGATGACTCCACGCTCTTCCTATCACGATTATTAGGGTGTGCTTTCTGACATGGCATCTATAGACCTTTCCAGCGGCAGTCTCGAACGAAGCGATTTACAGCGCGTGTCCCTGGTTTTGAGAGTGTACGTCAGTGTTGCCCGACTGCGCTGAGCTGTGGAGTTTCTCGTCAGTGGGGTGTGGCAGCCTGCATATGCGCAATTCCGGACGCTGGTGGCGGCTGAATTGCCGCGTTTTCTTTTTTATCTCGTGTTCTGTGGCGAACATAATTTATAGGGGTATTTAAGAAAGCAGTGCTCTATTTTTGGGAACAAAAACAAACAAATGAAAGCTGTTTTGGTGAGTCCGTGCGCGACAGAACAAATGCAACTGGAATGTTTGTTTCATGTTATGTTCTTTGTTTTACGGCACGGTACACTCAGCCGTGTCAATCTATCAAGGTCAAAATATTTGACCACACAGGATATGCGTACTGCATGGATATTCCCCGCCCACAACATAATATTCAACGAGTCTCATCAATCGAACAAAAAATATATTGTACGTACCCCACGGTGCCGCGTCATCCGAACAGGATTTGAGAAAGGTCTCAAATAACACAGAATATTCAATATACAGTGTTGACGATAGCCACTTCACGACGATCGGACGGAATCCGGCGTGTTTTGGGGAACATGTAGAAGAGAGCTCCTTTTTTGCACAGCTTCAAAGCAAATGAACGAACCTGCTTATTCCGTCGCCACACCCCGGACCCGACCCTATCAGCTAGTTTTTGCGAAGACCCGGAACACAGCCTGGAAGGCTTTTTGGAGATTATCTCGACGGAAATAATCCTCCAAGCACGTCGAACTGCCTGCGTCGCGGGCTGCTTGACGTTCGCTCTCTTCGTTCGTTTCCTGCGAAGGCTGAGCGGGCTACGAGCCCTGGTATTCCCTGGTTCTCACAGTGGAAGATAACATACAAAGGGTAAGTAAGCATCGTAAACAGGCGAATAAAACAAAAACTACCAAGAAAAGCCGGCGAACTCCGAATGCTAAATGCAGGTGGGGAGTCACGCTGACCGGGTTTCCACAGCTCAGGTGGGTGCCAGAAATTTCTGGCTGCTAGGGGTCGCTCGGTTTGCGAAATGGCGGCGGCCAGAGCGCTCTTTTTGCAAAGGTCTATAAAACAACAAGTAAAGTAAAATTGAGTAAGATAAAAGCTCAGTTTGTTCCAGGGGTGCGCCGTCTCTGTGCTACACGCCGCAAAGTCGCAAGCGCTAGCTCCAGACTGCCCTAGCTGACGTTGATCATGGCGGGCGCCGAAGCGGCACTTGACGTCAAGTTCTGAGATAAGCACCATTTCGCAGAATGGAAGCAAGCACAGTAGAACGCGTGTGCGCTTTTCTGTGGTCTCGAAACCAGGCGAGCCACCGGCAGAGGGCACAAAGGAGCGATTCAGTCATCCCTCGCGCATCCTGGGGATTTGTGTCCGCGATAGTTTCTAAAGAAAACGACTTGATCCGCGAATCACAGAATGTGAGGAAGACTTGCAAGACCCGAGAAGGAAAGGAATAAAGCCACTGCCCACCTCAACTGCATCCGAGTTTTCTCGCCCCCAAATATGGTATTTTTGTCATGCTTGTGTTTGAATTTCCTAATAACTAAACAATTCTTCTTTCTGGAACAGAAAAAAAGACAAACTGCTAAAGGAGGCGACAAAGCGTCAAGAACGTGTAAAGCTGCTAACAAAGATTGATCACAATTACTCCGTCCCAGTAGAGCAACACATGGCAGTTCTCCGTAAACTGAAAGAAAATACCAAAGCACTTGAGAGGTGTCAGATACTGAATGCGGATCTGCAAGGGGCTCGCGACATAAAGATCACCAAGGCGGGCAAGTAATTTCTGTGTTTTGTATTGTTTACAGAGTGCAGGCTGGCCACTGCCACTTACTGATGATTCGGCGATGGAAATGGGTGAAGTTCGCGTAATGGATAGCGTAGCGAGGTGAAGCCCTTGTTCAAACTTAACCCCCCCCCCCCCCCCCCCCCCCCCATCTCGGGCCTCGCCTGCCTGTCATCTGGCCGGCAAGTGGTATGTGCGGATGGAGCTACTTTCAACTGTCCGTGGCTCTGAGCAAAGGGTATTAACAATTTCATTTATTTTGTTTTACTACTAATTCCACTGTTTCTCTGCTGTAATTCTAATGTGCCCTCCCTTTCGAGTGTCACCAGTGCCAGCAAGCTGCGACGGGGGACGCTGAACCTATTTAATATTTTGACTGCGATGAGTCGCGTGTTTACCCCCGTGGACCAGTGTTCTGCGTGGTCCTTTTTTAAGAAAATGTCCTCCAAGCCACCAGAGCGAACACCGCCAGCCACAGCCGGGCGATCAGCTACCGCTGGGACATCACCCGTCACCACAACACCAGGAATGGAGGGGGGCGTCGGCAACCGTCGGGAGGTCGCCTACCAACACAGCACCAGGCACGGATGGGGCATCGGCATCTGCCGGAACGTCAGTTGGCACGGTGACACCAGCCGTGAACGCTGGTGCACACCAAGCTCCAATACCCCAAGTACCAACCCTTCCAGCAGCTTAGCAAGAGGGACAAGGGCAAGCTCTCTGTGAGTTATCGATGGTAAGAAACAGGTTATTTTTTAGTAAATATTATGTTGCAACACAGAGTTACGAGGGAATGTGATTCACCACAAAATCTGGATATTAGCCGTGTTTTATTACCCAAATGAAATTTTGGAACCAAGAAGAAATGCACTCAAAGGTGCCATGAAACAAGTTTTTTACTTTCACTGAACATTGCTCACAGTGGACCCTTAACTTCCGCAATCTGTGAAACTTATTAGGCATTCTCCACAGATCAGATGTCTGAAAAAATGGAAGTAACGTTGGCAGTTTCCACTATCTCTCCTTCGCAAATCTCTACTCTTAAAACGGCACTCTTGGAATTCTAAGAGTACAAAGTGGCATTTTTAGTTTTAAAGGGAAGTTGGAGTGGGTTTTATGTATGTGAGAAAACATTTTAAGTTTTGTTCTATTGGCCTTTGGAATAACAAATACCACAATTATATTCCAGTTCGACGCGCCGGAAAGCCATAAAAGTGATTTCAAAATAGTACCGAAGCCCCACCTTCTTGGCGTCCGGCAGCCGAAGGCTCCGTAAAAGTGTCACATAAAGAGACTATTTCTCATGCTTTCTCGCGTTTCACGATACTTGCACAGAAAATGGTTAAATCAATGGTGTAGTTACACGATACATCAAAACCAATTCTTCCTCAGCTAGGCTGCATGTTGCATGTTCTCATCAACTGTGCCGGGCTGTTTCTCATAAAAGCGTCACACCTATTTCTCTAGGTCAATATTGGGCACAATGTAATGCTCACACACAAGAAGTGGAGCGATCTGACCAAGCAGCTTGAAGACAGCGTTTACACAAAAGATACTGCCACCTCAATCTGGGGCATAGATGCGCTTAAACGGTAAGCCCCACCGGAACGTTGTCAAACAAGGCAAGGTGTTTGGGGAGGATAGAGGCATTCCCTTTTCTGACGCCGAAAAAGGCGCAGGTGCTACGCAGTAAGTAATGTTACATACAGATCCTAGGAATACTCCAAAGATTTATTTCACCTGCTGACCTGCGCTATAAGTGTTACAGTATTTGGCACAGATATTGTTCCAAGCTTTGAAAATAGTATGGATGTTGATACTGCAACAAAGTTTGTGAAAACTAATGTGAATATGGTGTTCCAAGATTTGAAACAACTATTGTATAAAGCTACATATTGGAATAAACATGTGCAGGGCCCCCTCCATGAGCTCACAATACAAAAACCGGTATTGCAGACGTCAAGCTCATGTCCGATTACGCAGTGTCATGAGTCTCATAATATTGCGATTTATTTCACCAGTTCATCCATACAATTTTATTATAATATATACTTGCGTCAGTAGTGCAGGCGCAATAGTAAAAAAAAAATGATAATCTGCCGCCAGTGCACACGCAAAACCACTTGTCCATCGAGTACCAGCAAGGCACGTGCAAGCACTACCTTGTATTGCTGGTAAGCGACCCTTCATCTGGCTGTTCAAAATACTCTGCCGCCAAGAAGCAAGAGCGCAGCTTTTTGTTTCGACAGTGAAACAACATTGTATCTGCACCCGGTCATTGGTCAAATACTGATCGAAAATGCAGCCCTGAGCGTACGAGCGCTGTTGAAGCAGCGAGCGCCACCGCCGTCTAAATATACCATGAATAGTGCTGTGCTCCAAACATTACAGGGTTATACAAAGAGACGCCAGGCTCTTGTATAACCCTAAATGTTCACGCCGCACCGCCAGGCTCATTACAGCCTGTGCGGTGCGGCGTGAAGCCACTTATGAGTACCTATTGGGTCAGAGTACGGGGTGAAGTGAAAGCGTTGAAGTGCGGTGACATAGTTAGCGGGATTTCGTAGACGGGATTACGTTTAACGTCTGCTTATCAAATTGGACCATGTTTTTTTGAACAGGTGACGGCCACAAGCTTCCACCATGATTTTTATACGCATAATCAAACATGTGGTTCGCTACAGGTCACCATTCCTCACGATCTCAGACTCCGAAACGAACCTCAAGTCACGGTATCCTGAGAAATTAACGAAAAAGTCACCAGTTCGTGCCCTTCGATCAAATATTCTACGAGCCCCAGTGAACAAATTAGCGATGGCTCTGGTGTTATTGCAAAATAGTATAAGTGTCAATAAAAAGGCACGAAGGATGGCATATTTTTTAGAGATTTGTGGAGGTAAGCCAAGGTGAGAGGTAATGTGGGTAACACCAAAAAATTTACACTGATGACGAACGCTTTCGGCGTGCTGATGCGTCACATGGATATTCTGAATGCTCATTCAAAAGGACACTCTAAAGTATGACGTCAGGAGTAGAAATCATTAGAGGGAGCCGCCGAAAAATCACGCTCATAAGCATGAGGAGGTGGACCTTCGGCGGGCAGGGACCGCAGCGCCTCACGCAGAACGGCGTGCGTGCTTTCTTCTTCGATTGGGAAGGGTGTATAAAAGCGTGAGAATCCAGTTCGGCCGTGGTTATATTTACGAAACCAAGACAGTCCAACATGTTGTCATGTTTATATTTTTCCAGCGACTGAAGTACTCGCGCTCTGTTGGCTTTGAGCCATACCAATCAATCTGATTTCGGTCGCAGAAGCCATGCACGACTCATTCAGCTCCCAAGAGAGTTCTGTCCTCCAAAGCGTGAAGTAACGCTAAGAACGCCGATGCTGTAGGCGCTGCCATTGCAGCCGTCTCGCAGCCATGTGAAAGCAACGCTAATTCTTTGGGGGCATTATTTCTGAGAAATAGTGTACAAATCCAAAACCAGAAATGTTTACTCTTGAGAATTCACGAGCGGATTTCCGCCGGCGACGAGCGGATTTTGGAGCCGGGTGGCAAAATCTGCTCGTCGCTGGCAGAAAGTCTGAATCGGTCCTGAGCCCACTTTTTCCGCCAAGCGATACTTGTCGGCTGACGCGATCTAATTAGCGTTTGTCGGAAGTTGCATTTAACGGTGCGTGTTCTTCCGGTCCTACCTGTTTGTTTGGCATCGTTCATGGATCGATTCACCTTTCAGGGGCCCTAATCTGAACATATGGCCAAAACGTCGGCGGAAAATCTGAAGCCGTGATTACAAACACCGCACTTCACCTTGGCGCTGGCCATTCATAGCCGCCATATTTCTCGCCGACGCTTTCGCCAAGTGTCCAGATTAGAGTCCCAGAGGAGGAAGGAGGCACGCTCAGTCTTTTTGCAGCATGAACCACCTCCAATGTTACATCTGCTTCTTTGGTGTGCGCTGCATCAAGTGCTACACAGCGAGTGAAGAGCACTGAAAATGAAGGGTCATGGTCTTGGAAGTGGTTAGCGTGATCGCAAGCATTATCGCCCATGTCTATGTTTCGATCCCCGTCGCCTCTTTGAGAAAAGTCTGCTGAAGTAATAAACTGTACAGTGGTGGATAGAGCCAACGAAGCCACACGGGCGTCCTGTCTCGAGCTACACGCGCGTCATGCGGGCGGCCGTAGGAACCACGCGAGCCGGGCTTCGGCCGGTTACGAAATAAGCGGCTATCAACATCCGGCTATTCAGCCTGGCTATGACTTCTAGCGCGATTGATTTAGAATAGATCAGCGCTATCAAACATAGCAAGGTCTGACGGGTGGCAATCAGTTCATCGAACTGCGTTTCATGGGTAAATTGTTTCATCGTCAAATCATTTCATCGACAGCTTAGATTGGCTTCTTCCGGTAGTTTCCTAAATCAGACTTTCCCCACGGAGCGACGTGTACGGTTGGGTCAGGTGTGTTAAAGGTTTAGCATTGAACCGCCGCTCACTGTTGCCGCGCAGCGGCGTAAACGGGCAGCCAGATGGGTAACACGCACCCCAGTGATACACGCGCGACGGAATCTCCCTACATCGTGCAATTCGCGTAACGAGTGTCGATGAAACGTTCGTGTCGACAAAACTTGTATCCTTGAAACGCGTTTATATGAAACGATGTCCTGGAAACGTAATTCCACGAAACGAGTTCCGACTAAACAATAGGGACCTAGGCCGTCGGATGTCGATAGCGGCTAATCCCGCAACCCGACGGAGTCCGGCTCCCGTTATTCTTCTCCACGCCAGCATGACGCCCGCGTGTAGCTCGAGATCGCACGCTCATGTGACTTTGTTGGCTCTTCCCACCACTGTACGTACAGTGCCCCTCAAACTTAACGCCGCCACTAGATCGTCCGGTTTATTCACTTGTTGAGCTATTCCTGAACCTGGTGGTCGAACTACTTGGTGAACATTCGCGTTCCCGATGAGAACCCAGCCAGGGGAAGGTATTCGAGCAGCTGCAGCGACCAATTTATCTTTGGGTAGCATGCAATAGATCAATATTTGCGTAACCGGGGTGTAACCGAGGCGTTAAGTTTGAGGGGCATTGTACCTTACGGCTACAGGTAATCAGTGTCTATTTGAGTTCTATATTATTTTGCATTACTTTACGACACTGCGTCCAACACGCTTTAGTCCATCCAAACCACGACCGATTTTCAGGACATTTTTCAAAGGCCTCTACTATACAACACTGGGACGACGAAGCAAAGGAAGGGAAGCGGATTCCCGACTGAAACGAGGTCAGCTATTTATGCGCAGAGGGTCTACATCAGGGGTGGCCAAGCTGCGGCTCGCGAGCCGCATGCGGCTCTTCACGTGTTAAAGTGCGGCTCGCGGCTCCCTACCCTGTCCCCCCCCCCCCTCCCCCCCCCCCTCCCTCCCGCCCACACGAGCACCTCCCCAAAAAGAAAAATGCAACGCGTATTAATTTGAAAGACAGCTTGCGGTTTGGTTGTCTTGTGCTGCTGCTACCTTACGCACCGTTGGACTGCTTTAGACTCGGATGGATTGAAAATAGTTCGTGTTTCGTTTATTGCTCTGGACAAAAGTCCCCCCCCCCCCCCCCCCCCCCGCGGCTCATGGAAGTTTTGTGGTTTTGTTTGCGGCTCTTAGGCCGGGTCAGCCTGGCCACTCCTGGTCTACATGAAACAAAGTGTAGTGCGTTCATTCGAGGCGAATATCGCCGCGGACGACGATGCACCGCTCTACTTTGGTTGGCGCTCCATGATATTTACCAAGCAGTAAGCATCAAATCGTCGAAGTCTCGTCCTCTTTCCGGTATAACTTAACCATCTTCGCGCGGCCCTTCGGATATAGCAAAACAAGCGTGGTGGTCCATGATCCAGCATGAACAACGTTAAGTTTAGTCGTTGGTTAAGCCTACGCCACACAGAAAAAAGAGGATATATTCTTACACCCCTTTCACATACGAGTCTGAGTAAAAAAGTAACCGCAATTTACCCGTGAGAAAATCAAATATAGTGATAGACTGCTGAGCTGCAAATATGTTTTGACCTACCACAAAAGGGAGCTGTGCACGCCGGCCTGGCAACTTGATGAGAAATGTCACCCGACCACGGCACTTTCGAAATCGCCGTCCCCTTGTCACATGCTCCAGGGAGGAGCAGCGTTCGGTCATAAAATTTGTGGGCGCAGAGGGCGAAAACCTGCGGATATTCATCGGATGATCCTGAAGCAGTACGGAGACGCCTGTGTATATCTTAGACAGGTGTATGAGTGGAAAAAAAAAGTTTCAAAGTGAAACGTCCTGTTTGACCGACGCACCTTGCACCGGCCGGGCTCACACATGAACGATGCCGGACGCAATCTCTGCTGTGGAATGCTCATACACGGGAACCGGCATGTCACTATTCATGAAGTGATTGAGTAATTGAATATTAGCAATGACTCGACGCACCATGTCATTCATGATAATTTGCAGTAACACAACGTATCCGTCAGGTGGGTGGCAAAACAACTTAGCATGGACCTTAAATATGATTCATACGAGGGAGAAATCCCGGGGATTTGTCCACGGCACGCCCGCATCACGAGATGAAAACGCGAGGCTCTTGCACATCGGAAAGCGTGACGTTTTCGTCGTGGGATGCGCGTGCCGGGGAGAAATCCCAGGATTTCTCCCTCGTGTGAATACCCCTTAAGGAGCAGCGTGTGGATGCCTGTTCTATGCTACTACAACGCTACGAAGCCGAGCGATATGATTTTCTGCGTTGCATTGTCACCGCACCGGTGTTGAATGCTGGGTACACTACGCCCAGACAGAAACAAAGGAGCAAGCAAGGAGTGGCGACACACAACGTCACCAAGGTCGAAGTTCCAGACAGCGCCAACAATGGGCAAGCTAATGCTCACGGTCTTTTGAAACCAATAAAGGCTCAATAGTTGAACATTACATGTCCGAAGGACTCACTGTGCACATGGCATCATACTGCAACCTGCTTGAGAACGGCTTGAAGCCTGCAATATGGTTAAAGCGTCCCGGATTGCTCAGCTCAGGGGCCCTCGCATGGCACGTGCAACCGGGAAAAAAATCAAACGACTGCGGTTCGAGTGTATTCTTCACCCACCATACTCGCCAGACCTCGCACTGAGTGATTTTTACCTATTCGGATCGCTCAGAGGGGCTCTCGTCGGAACGAATTTTAATACAGATGGAGTCAGCTATAAAGTTTTTTTCCCGCGGCATCTATGCGTCGGTGAAGCGTTAGCACATGTCTCGAGCGAAGAGGTGAATATGTCGAAAAGTACTACAGCGTTTTTCATGATATTTATACTACGACGCCAATAATAAAAAAAAAATGCGGTTTCTTTTTGGCTCTGCCTTGTAAAAGACACTGCAAATCTTCAGTTGGAGGTACAGCGCACAAACTTTGAACCGAATATACCAACTTTCACGAGCGGCTTGATAGCCGAGTTCTGCAACTTATTCAAGTAGCTAATATACCTGTGACTGACCGCAAAACATAACCAGGGTTCCCTTGGCCCTACTGCAAAACCTCATGTGTTTTTTTGTTTCTGTTGTCTTTGATGTGTACTTTTGCTGTTTAATATGGCATGTCCCACCTGCATCAAGCCTCTCGTAAAGGTTGGGGCCATGAGTTCGATGTCAATGCGCTGTACATCAAAATAAAGTTTTGGGATGTCGTATGTGACAAGATGTGTAATGCCTGCACATTTTTTTTTGTGCTTAAAGCAGCAGAGGATAAGAGATCTCACGCCTTCTCGTCGCAGACACAAAGCTCTGACAGGTTTCAGAAGTAGATGTAAGCACCTTTGGTTGTCACTAATGCTGCAGCCACTTCGGCGTGTGTGATTTTTTCGCAAGTGTAAGTGAACCATTAGTTCACTATCCACGAAACACCGACTGCAATTAACTCCGGCGCTCTCTGACACAAAGAGTAATGCAAATTTCATCATGAACACGTGGCCCTCCAGCGTCAAACGAGGCTTGACCTTCCGGCCAGGATCGCACGTTTAATTTCGTTATTGACATACTTAAAAAAAAAAAAAGAAACAACTTACAATAAATAACCCGAGCCACGTGCTCCACGGAGTATTTAAAAAGAACTGGGCTGGCTGTCAACATTGATTTTTTTCATTTATTCAATATAAAGATGTGCTCTAAAGCGCCTAATTTAAAAAGTAATCATTGAATTTTCGTTAACCTTTCGGTTGCATTCTTTCTTTAACATACTGTCCGCCTGGCCCTATAACTCACTTTCACATACACCATGTGTCTGCCCTTCACAGCTTAAAAATAGATGTATTCAATAAAACAAAAAAGGAAGACAACCTGTAATAAAAAAGAGTGATTTGCTCCAGTTCGTTGCGTATTTACCTGTCAAATCAAACCGAGTTAAAAAAACAGCCCTAGCTCATACTTTTAGTACACTTCAGAATACAAAGTGAATTTGCTGCCATCAGGTTACATAACCCAGATATATTGAACAGCTGCCAGACCGGCTCACGATTTCTTGCCACCAGCTTTCTTGGCGGCCAATAACGTAACTCAATTAGCTGTTTTCGCCCCTGTTGTGCCTCTTAGGTTGGGCACCTCAGGCACTTGTCTGCTTAAATTCACCAAACATAACGCAAAGCAGAGGCCAATTTTATTATTTTCTTTTAACATAAAAATGGTGATTTATTTTGCGGATTGGATACAAATCTATAATTCAGGTAAGCTAGCTAAAACGGATATATTAAAAGTTTGTAAGTAAATTTTCAAAATTTTGTTTTGCTATAGACACTTCCAGCTTAAAGAACGCATGCAGGGCGTAGCTTGTTAACGCTTGCTTTTTCGTGATTTGTTCTTTGGTCTTTTCCACGGTTCTCGCAATCTGCCACCTATCTTATCTGCTGCATAGGGATAATGATATTCTTTAAACTTGCCTCGCCCTGTGATTATTAGTGTGAGTGACTATACTTTAAAAGACACAGTCTTGTCGTTACGTCCTCCATGGCCGAATAATTGATAATATTCTTTTTTTTAATTCATTTAAAGTTGTTTTTAATAGTATAAGTTTACGAAATCGTCCTATATATTGTTTGTGGTTTCACTCCTTCCGAGCCATAAATAGTTATTTCATAAAAATTTGAATATTAGTTATAGATCACAGAACAACCCCAAAAACATACGACAATATAGAAACAAGAACAAGGGTGGCAAGTTCCAGAACACGACATGCGATGTCCAATTTCTGTTTTTTTTTTTTTTCGATTCGTTAAATATTTCTCTGTTTACACATGATTATTCTAGTTTGTTACATGTCCCACTTTTAAAGGAGAATATTGTGTGGTCCTCCGGTAGATAACGTACCATCCACTGAAACTCTGCGCACACAGCTTCACGACCGTTTGCAATCCGGGCCTGGGGACCGTACAACACCTTATAACAAATATGTGAGTTTGCTTCAAACCCTTATTGAAAAAAAAAAAGAAACCCGTTTGAAAGTTTAAACAGGTTGATACCCGTTCAACCATACCGCTAACCGGTTCAAACCTATCGCTTAGAGATATAGACAAACCGTCCACTGGTTTGACCAAACCGCTTTCCTGTTCAAGCGTAGTGGTGTACCGACTTGTTCACAGCGTAGAGGATCGTGCCAAACCAGTTACAAGCTGATCACCGGTTTGGTCGGCCTGCTCTCTTGTTTGAGCGAATATGGACCGACTCGTTCACGCTGTAGTCGCCAGGAGAAAGACAGAATGAGAGAGAGAGGGAAAGAAAGAGAAAGAGCGGATCGCGGTTTCGGGTATTCATTTTGGGGGCTTAACGCTCTTCGGGCGTGTGACCGAGCGCTCTTCTGACCGTCTCCGACAAGGTTCTCAACAAAGTGCACAAATACCATTAAAAAAATGAAATGAAATACTGTCGATTTTGTTTCGTGTTTCGTGTTGTTTGGTGTTGCTACCCGGCGGAAAAATTGTGTGTCTCTGCCAATTGCATAAAGTCTATTATTCGCCCCTATTACGTCAAACTCTTCTCACTCCGCCGACCTATTTGTCTTCTAGACTAGATTATCCTAAAAAAATAGCCCGACCGCGATGTTTTTCCACAGCACATCAAAACGCCCTTCCCCCCGGCGCAATTGTGGACTGGAATGGCCTTCCCGGTGATATCGCAGCCATCGAGGACTGCGCCGCATTTCGCGAAGTAATTCAGCAATACTGAATTACCCACTCCCCTCTCTAACGCCTCACGGCCTTGAGGGTATTGTAAATAATAAATAAATAAATAAAACATCGGTGTGTTTGCGCACAACACCTCAGGTTGCTGAACATTATATTTATAAAGGATCTTTTAACAACAACAGGACGCGTCTCTCGGTTGCGCCAAATACGCTGCTATTTGGCAGCTGGTAACGTGCATTTCGACACGAATGAGCAAACCAACGGAAAAGTCACAAACGGCGAAGTATTTTAAGCACCTTTGGGCTCGCCTCAAGTCAAACTCTTTTTACTTTGTTTGATTCCGCTTTCGTTCATATTTGAGGGAGACTGTCACTGCAGTATGAAATATTTGGATGCTCAAACAAACGTCTCGGTAGACTACATGGACGTCACAGACTGCAATGTAAGTATATTTGTGAGAAATTTTGAGCAACCATATTCTTCCAAAATACCCTCTAATATTTCTTTTTGTTACACCGTATATTGAGTTACCATAGTGCAGCCAACATGGAACTACATTCGTCGCCTCAAAAAAACAAATCCAAAAAAAAAAAAGTCTCGCACATGGTTAACCTGCTGGTCAAAGTAGTTCTGACAAAATGCAATGCAAAAAAAAACTCGTTATTTCTTGGTTTGAAACATGTTCATTTTGCCAAAATACCAAATAACGGATCTTCATTGTACACAGCGCGACACTGCGAACGCGACCAAGCGATCGCCGTATATTATATTTGATATTTTTTTTCTCTCAGAATCGAAAGGCTGTCATCAAAACAATTAGCGCGTTTTGAGGTGCTTCATTGGTGTACTAACTTAAGTAGTTAACACGGTGTGGGCCAGTATGTTTTCAAAGTAAAATGCAAAAAAAAGCACCGATGTTTTGTTTTAACTGCGTTGGTCAGCGTGCAGATTGTCCACAAAAAAATTATTTTTCTCTTTATTTTTTATTTAAAAATTAGACTACACGTTACCGAACGCTCCTTCTCTCCGCCCAAATATAGCCCCAGCAGACAGAACCAGAGAAATTTCAGAACTAACCGTTATCTTATTCAAAAGCTATAACTGGTTTTCTCAAATTTGCAAGGGGAGAATGGCGGCCGATGGACCTCTTATATTACATAGAACTGAATTGAAACAATTTTAGGTTAACTCGCTTTGTCCCATGGACAGCACCCGTTTCTAGGGTGAGCATCATGGGAAGCGTGTAGCATGGATCGCCAGCACCCTTTTTAGTGGGAACACTCTAAAAGCTTAATACTGGCTATATATAGGCTGCCCAGGCGGAGTTTCCCAGGCGGCACTGCGAAAAGAGATAAATTTTGGATGGTACAAACTTAGGCGTTTCAAACTGTCACTTGTCTAGTAGCGTGCCCCCTCTGGTGAGGAACGCAATCAGGAGGAAAATACAAAGAAACTGCCAAAATTTGAACGTCGTCGTATCATGGATCGAAGATAACACGCTATGCGCACGGCGAAGAACCTGCGGATATTCATAGCAGGATGCTGAAGCAGTACGTTGACGCCTGTGTATTGCTTTGGCAGTTGCACGAAAGGCATAAAAAGTTTCAAAGTGGAGCGCACTAGCACCAGTTGAACCCTGGATGTTCAATTGGTGCTAGTGTGCTGCTGCGAATTGAAGCAGACAGCAATCAGTCGAAAGTTTACTTTCGTTAATGCATTTCTATGAGAAAAATTGAGTGCACTTTCTTTATGCTCTTGATTATAAGAGAAAGGATCACGAATAATTTTACGTACTAGGCAGCTTGGAACTAGAGATGCCGCGAACTTGTTGCGAACCTGAGGTTCGAAGATCAAACCAAGGGGATCAAGAGGTGCTCAAAGTTTCGAAACGTCGAACCTATTACATCCAAACTTCGACGATTTTCGAACTTCCGAATTTGTGTCGCAGAGAAATTTGATAGTCCTTGAACTTCCGATTTTTCACGCTACGAAGTTCGAGATTTTCGAATTTATTATGTTAGAAAATTCGACGATCTTTCGAACTTTCGGGCATGGTGAGTTTAAAACTTTGACGAACTTCGAACATCTGAACAAAATTTCGAAAAAGTTCGAACTAAGTTCACCCCATAGGTTCCAGACAGCAAATACAAATAACACAAGATGTCAGTGTGTGAAGTGGAGTTCAAATTGCACTCGAAGTCTTACTTTGTTGATCATGCCACAAACGACGCGTCTGTAAAGTGCCCAATGATCACTTTGGGGTGGCCTCGGCCATTGTACTCACACCTTTTTCTTTCGACTTCCCCACAGAGCCTCTCCCGCGCACAACTCCGTAGGTTGTACCGAGTCAACTTGTGGGCCTACAGATACCGGATCTGCAGGCTTGATGTTCAACGGAGGAATTCGCTGGGAGCGTGCTTCGTGGCATTAGTTATTTTTGAACGCAAGCCCCTTGATTTCCTCGCGTCAAGAAAAGGCGCTCTCGGAGTGCGACGCCGATGTGCTACAGCAAACGCTGAATCGGCTCGTATTTTATTATCATTTGTAACCGGCTGCATTTTAGAGCAGCCAATATCTACACTCATCGAATAAGAAAGGTTCCAGGAAGTGGCGATTTGGTTAGCCCGATAACAAGCGGTCATGACCTGATCAGCTGTATTAGGCCGGGTGGTCCCCTAATTTAGTCTGGTTGCATTCTCATCAACCTTGACTTGTGCCGGGTGCTGTTTCCGTGTTCTGTGTTTTCTCCAACCCACCGGTCATCCCGCCGAAAATAAACGTTCATAGCAACTAAACGTTTTCGGGAAGCCTGCATACGTTTATGTGAATGCGTTGTCCTGCATATTTAGTTATTTTATGCCTGCATTGGGGGGGGGGGGGGGGCATTTAGGCGAAGTTTGATGGGATTGCTACTAGTTAACGAACAAGTAGGAAGTACATTAACCTGACCGCCTTAGGGTTTTTCGATGAACAGTTCAACCAGTTCAATGCTTGTTTCATAATTTACGACAAATAACGGGTAATGCATGTAGTGACGTCAGTGCCACAGCAGAGAGAAATAAGGAGTATATTCACGGCGTTGAAGAAATGCGCAACGTTTTCAGTAAAATTTGTAGCACATTTCGTGATTTTTTTTGGTGAATTCATAAAAAATATAGTTCTAAATTACGGTATTAGATTTTCATCCTTGAAATTAAAACCTGCAACATAAAATTGAAAGTTTCAAGTTGTTCGAACTTGTTCTTCTAGAAAATTCAAAATATTCGATTGTTTGAACTTGAATCTTGAATAAATTCGATATGTTCGATTTTTTGAACTATCTATAAAAACAATTGACGTCTTCGACCTCGCACTTTGAAAAACCTGAACATTTTTTAATTATTTGAATTCGAAGCTCAGCGGGTTCTAAAGTTTCGAACTTTTCAAATTCGAACTTTGCAGGGTTCCCACATCTCGAAACCTTTAGAACTCGAACTTCGGGAGCTTCGCGGTATCCCTACTTGGAACATGTCTCAGTCATGAAGGTAAAATAATTAGTCAGTCTGGAGGTTTTCATTTTCTTCAAATTCATGGCACTAAACATAGTGCAAAAACCTCTTCATACATGCATTTGTGTGCACTCTCAGACACAATTAGCCTGAACACAGAGTCCGCGCTTTTCAGCATGGGGGACATGCGTGCGTAGCGAACAAGACACCTGGAAAACAAAGAGAGATGGCAAGAACTATGCAATACAAATGAATAAGAAGCTCCATGCGCACGTAGTTAATAAAAATATATTGAGGGCCAGTGAACATATGATTATAATGCAAATAAATGCAAAGGCTCACGCGAGCGGGACAATAATGACGAAAATAATCCCCGGAGACGGGAAACAATAGGGACAGTGGACAAACATAAATATCCAAACACAGCTAGGTGACTGGTGCGCGACCGAAAAAGTCCGTCTGGTCCGGGTATCGCACCCGGGACTTCCCGATTTCCAGTGGAGCGCTCTACCAACTGAGCTAACCGGAGGTTAGACGTGAGTAGAGCATAGTTCAACTCGCAATAAAGAAATACTGCATTATTCTTTCTCGTCGTGAATATGTCGGAGAAGCTAGTTTTGTGTTCAAAACATCACCCGCACTTTCGAAAGGTTGGAAATTCAATAAGCACCGGAGAAGAAGTATCTGACTAAAGCTGCCCGGCATAGGATATCATAAAAAGAAAACACCTTTAAAAACCCTACTTTATACTTTATGTTTAGAATGGTTTTAACCGCTCATAAAGATGCATGACGCGGCTATTTTCACATATATTGAGAACACGGGTATATTATCAGTATAAGCGCCACCGGGATACAGGCAAAACTTGAAGACACTACATTCCTTTCGATTGCAATTTTGCTTAGAATCGTGGCTCTCGTTTACACGCCGGCTGAAACAAAGCTTTGGGCCTTAAATATAGCGAGGTTTAACATCATTCACCGGTGAAGAAAAACACTAACTAAATCAGTTTCACGTTTTCAATGGTACGATTAAAATAACAAGAGCGATCTATGTTATTTTCCGGCGAAGAGACAAAATGCACGGGAATGCCCCAAAAGTAGACTGGTTGCTGTCAGCTTCAATTTTCTTCACGGAAGTCGCATAAGCACTAGCGCCAGTTGAACTTGTGCCGTAAATTATAACTCTGTGTTCGAAACAAGCCGTGTTACGCCAGCCAAAAAAAAAAAGATATGAAAAATGAAAGACTTTTACAACTCCCTGTAATGCCGAATTAGAGCGCAGCTCTTGAGGAGGAGGAGGGGAGGATACAGAGAGGAGGGTTTGCCCCTCATCCTTTGTATCCTCTCCTCTTTCCCTCCTCCTCTTCTCTTCTCTCCTCCTCTCATTCTAACCCTGCCCTCCCCTCCTCCTTTGTCTCCCCCTCCTCCATCCTTCTCCGCCTCTCATTCACCTCCCCTTCTCCTTTCCCTCCCTTCCCCTCGTGACGTCACTCGTGAAGGCCTCGTGGAGCATTAATAGTGAGAGATATTCCAGTTGGTACATGATCTCTTTTGACAAAATGTGCTGCAACACAGGGACAGAGTAAGGGGGACAACACGAAGCGCTAGATTCAACTAAATTTTTATCTAAACAACACACACTATTTATGCACCCAATCAGGCTTCTCAAGCAGGAATTCAAATTCCTTGTCTCTTAGATAGACTGTCGGGGCACTTATGCATCTGTCAACCCCCTGCAATCTAATGTTGAATGACTAGTACAGTTCTCTCGCGATTTTGCTTCTCAGCTTCCACAGATATTTTTTTCTTTTTTTTCAATTCTGGGGCGTACGGGCATCTGTCGCAGTGAATAGCTAGATTGCCCAACGGCGAATTCCTTACTGATAGCGCGTGCTCGCTTGCCCTTTCATTAACGCATCTGCGTGTTCTTCCAGCGTACCCCTTTCCGTATGTCATTGAAACTTGGTATACGACCGAAGATGCGCATTCCACGAATTTCCTAGAGTGTTTATTTTGGCGAACGTCACTTCCGTTTTTTTATTTTGATAATTTTTTGGCACAGGTTGGGCAGCTTTTCCGGGGCCGAAAACACCCGGCAAATTAAAGTGTGCCGCCACTTCTTTCAGGTTGTGTGAGACCTTGTGGATATAGGGTATAACAGCGGGCCTCACTCTCCTCCTGCGTTCATGTGCTTCCTCTTCTTTCTTTTTCATCCTGGAAACAAGTGTTTCAGCCATCTCCTAAAGAAAACGTTCAGAATAATCCGACAGTTTTAGGCGCTCCACCCGGTTGCAAAAGCTGCCTTTCATGGTGTGCTGGCACGACTTGGCAAAAGATGCCTTCAAAAGGGAGGAAGTGATCCTTCTTTTAACCGGCTTAGAGTGTACTGAATTAAAAGGCGAGACCGTTTTCTTTGAGCGTGATCTCTACTCCCCCAGCACACGTGCTCTTCTTGAATATCTAAACCTAAATAGACGAATTGCAGCTTTCCTGACGTCATTCTCTCGTGAGTAAACGAAAGCTCGCGAGAATTCAAACAGGAAATTCCCAACACTCTTTGAATAAGGTTGTCATCCAACACAGTGGTGCGATACTAGCACCAGAAAGTCATTCACGTATCTTAGTATTTTAACATCCCCCTCTTCTAGATTGCTGAGCACTTCCGGGCCGAATCGCGCAAAAAAATGTCACACAGTGCAGTGGCGACTCGCGACCCAATGCAGCTGCCACGCTTTTGAACATAAAAGTCACTTCCAAAAGACACAAAGCTGAAATCTAGGTAGCATGTAAGCGATTCAAAAGGCTCGAGGTACACCTAAGCACTTCTTATGACTTGTAAATGCGAAAGCACGCACGCCGCCCTTCGCTCCCCCATTTAATCTGCGGCGTACAACGCGCTGACCTTGGGTGTGGAACGGTGGAGCCGCTGCCTCGCGGACACGCAGCACCATCGGGTGAGCGATCGTTCAAAAACTTTCGTGTGCCTTGCGGCACGAGGAAGGACCAGACAGCAGCGTAGTTCCCAGCAGAACGAACCCCTTGGTTTATTCTATGCGTCGCATATATTGCCACGCGCCGTACAACCGATAAAAGTCGAGCGAACGCGGTGATCACCGATAACGCAACAGTGTGATAACACAGACAGGATGACACCACACAAACTGACGCGCAGCGGCCAAGGGGAGCCTCGTCGACGCACGCCAGCCAATGGGACCGAAATGTTAAATGTGCCGTTGGCTAGCTTTGCGCGTGGCTTCATTGAGGTGCCATTTTGCATGGTTTCAAAGCCGATGACGTCGGCTAGCTCCATGAGACAGTTAATGCTTTCGCATTAATAAATGACTCCACACTATGCCAGCTAGAGTTTCTAAACGCGATCGCGTCGTTACCCCCTATGCCCTCCCTAACCGCAGGAAAGAAATCGTCATGCCGCATGGGATAAAACAAGTTTTCTACATCGATGGAGGTGACGTTTGCGAGATTCATACCAATAGCCCTGGTGGTACGAATCTCGGACTTTCGCATGCTCTGCGGGTACGAATCTCGGACTTTCGCATGCTCTGCGGCGATGGACCTAGACGCCTTTAAATGTCTAAAGGTATTTCTTCCTCCTTCAGCACTACAATAGAATTAGAAAAAAAAAAGCTCAACAAGGGCGTCAGAAGTATAGTGCGAGGCGAAATCAGGCAAGTTTGTTCTACCTAGAGTACTACCCAAATAGAGGGCACCACAGTTTGTTCAAAACTTCAACGCAGGAGGTCTATTCTTGCGGCTTCACAGATATATTTTGCTGCTTTCATGGGCTGCACTCCATGAGCAGTCATACAGTCTACAGTGTACAGGATCGAGACCGGTGTCATGAATCCGACTGCTCCACCGTCTTGTGCAGTACTGCGCAACTCAAAGGTGATATATCCGCCAGTGGCCGCATTGGCAATTAATAAAGACACATATGCTATGCTGCTCTTCCTCTTTAATATTTCACACAAAAATATATTATTTCGAAGTTCAAGGACTGTATGTTCATGTACAAGGCAGGTGCAGTACAAAGTGCAGGCTATATTGATTCGACACATAGCAGTTAATAAATATCTTCGTTGTGAAGCTGTCTGAAGCAGCTGTATTTCGCATCGCCGCACAGCACAGCAGCGTCTTCCAGACCCTTCTTATACTCTTCAGATATGATGGCTGATTTTTGCAACAGCATCTTCCAGTCGGTGTATTACGCGAGATAAGAATGCCGAAAGGTTCCATGTGTGCAAGTCTATGGAACGCTTTTAACGCGAAAGCATTTACCGTCCCATAGAGCGAACCGACGTTATCGGCTTTCGAAGCCGCGTCGAACGGCACCTAAATTCCTCAGTCCCATGGAGCGAAACCTCTGTGTGTGTGAGTGTGTGCAGGCTTTGTAAAAGGAAATAAGGGGGAAAAGTGAGAACCAGCAGTGTACGCGCACAGCGCTAAAAAAAAATGCAGGGAAAAGGTAGCAACAGCTCGTTTTCCTCCCTTCTAGTGACGCGCCAACGAGCGAACACAAGAAGAAAGGAGAAACGGGACGTTTTTCTCCTTCTCCAGTCAGTCAGAAAAAGCTTCCGCCCTCTCGCTTCATCTTCTTTTGGGTTTGCTTTTCGAGCACGTCGCTCACGCTGTTTAATAAATGTCGTTGAGTTGATTGCTCTTCAGCGACAACCCGAAGGCCGCCTGTGATACCGTCTCACAATCCACACGTGCTGAGCATTTCAGTTGCATTGACGTGTTTACTACTAATTTTATCAAACGAGCAAACAACGCCGCTAGAAACCTCGAAGTTCCGGGGCAGTGCCAGCAGCAATACGTACAATGGGCTAATATGGCCGTCTCCGAATTGCTGAATCAACGCGGGCGGAACCACGCGGACCGCAGTGTCGACTTTGACGACGTTATGGAAACCGTGGAAACTGCGCCCAAGACACGCAGGTTTTGCTGCTGCGTGCCTCGGTGCCTTCTGTGCCGAGTACGGTTCTGTTTTCCGATACCAAGTGCCAACCGGCAGTCAACGTGGTTTTGTGTTTCTGCGTGTTAGCAACATAGGGAAGAGAAGGCTGGAATTATCGACGTTGTGACCGTGTGTTCGCGTATCAGTGGAGTACCAACGAGATGAGATGACGTAAACTGTCGGGCATTGATGCCGCCGGTCGGGCCGTGTCCCAGGTTGACATTCCAATTTACATTAAACAGTTTAAGACCGCTTGAGGGATTACGATGCAGTCGATGGACCTGCGGATAGCCATGTTGTAACGTTGGTCGGAATAGTAGCTCCTATCGTACACTGGCCAGTGTGACTGCCATCTGCGATGTCCAGTTGTCTCCTCCCCGAGAGCGATTGCGCTCTGGGGAAGGGACTGAGCAGTATGGAAATATGACGGAAAGTACGCGTATTTACAGTTCTGAAATTTTAGCATTAAGAAAAGATGGTAGGTGAAATCAATAAAAAAAATATAACTATCGTTTATTTTGCTTTTTTAAATATACTACGTTTCCTGGAGAAACTTCCCTCCAAGTGGCACGCTGGAATGAGTGCTAGAAGTTTTCGAGCTCGCCACGGCGTATCTCCGTACACTTAACACTTGCCGCAAGTCGCGGCTTTGACTGCATTCAAGTTGATCGCAAAGCGATTTCTCTGCCCGTGAAGCTGCGCTTCCACCGCACGCGAACAGCACAAATAGAAAAACAAACACTACCAAAAAAAAAAAAAAAACACTGGCTACGACGTGCCGTGCGGGGAAGCAAACACATGGCTTGGAACCGCAGTGGAGCGGCTTCTTTTTATGTATTTATTTATTTATTTACAAATACCCTCAGGGCCCCAAGCGGCATTACAGAGGGGAGTGGTGGTTAAGTGCGAGGCGAAACTTGGTGTTATCTGCGATGGTGACGATGTTATCGGGAAGGCCATTCCAGTCCAAAGTAGTGTCGGGTAGAAATGAGTGCTGGTGGGCTGTAGATTGGGTCTTGGGTCGGGCAATCTTGCATGTGTGGTCCAGTCTTGAAGAAACATAGTTGGGTGGGCTAAGGTGAGACTGATTTAAAGAGGGAGAGTAATACACTTTATGCTGGATGGAAAGCCTGGAAATTTTGCGGCGAAGAGAAAGGTCAGGGAGGGTTAATTGAGATTTCATTTCAGTGACACTGGAAAAACGGGAGTAATCGGAGAGAATGAAACGAGCTGCGCTGTTTTGAACTGCTTCTATTGCATTGCTGAGAAATGAAAGGTGGGGATGACAGATAGATGAGGCGTATTCTAGTTTAGGGCGAACAAGAGTAATATAGAGAAGTCTTTTGAGGTTAGAAGGAGCCGTCTTGAAATTACGCCCAATATAACCAAGAGAGCGATTAGCTGAGGATATGATCTTATTAACATGATTATTCCAGTATAACTTATATTGTTATTGGCTTCCAAGTAATAAACGTCCTCGGCATTCACTTTTTACTGAGAAATTTATCCCCTGAGGCGTTCAAAGTACTCTTAGAGGTATGACATTACTGAAGAAAAAAAAACATACTTCCATTATTATTTATTCGCTTAGGTCGTCACCGAGAAAATTCGTACATTCAATACGACGAGTATAAAATGCGGAAACGCAGAGCTTGGATGTAGTAATCGGGTTAGTATGCTGTTCTATTAATGTTTGAATGTGACGTGTATATGTATGCCCTCAATGTATATACTCAGCTGATGCTAGTGGTATGCGTAATGCGGATACATGTGTGTATATCAAAGGTTCCCGAAAGTCCCAAATCGGAATGGTGGCGTGACGATATGAAATTAGTATTCCTAGAAATTGACATGGGCGGTACTTAGCGCCACGTAGCCTAGCTGCTTCCTCTTATTCTGGTTGACCGTGCCATCTGGTGGCAAGCGATTTAGCCCTTTTTCACGCCTCGCGATAATTTCTGGTTACCGTGCAACAGCTGCTTCGAATTCGTTATCTTGAGAGCGGCTTTTGGTTTCCCGATTGGTTTACCACTCCTCCGTGATGTGCGGTTGACGAAGGAATTGTGGCTCGAGGAATAGTAAACGTAAGAAGTAAAGTGCGCGAAGTAACTGGGTATCGGTTGTCTCCGTTGAACATCGCAGTGCTGACGACGAGAAGACTGAGTGCCTGCTTTTGAAACTCAAGTTCCTTTACCTGGAAAGGGGGGGGGGGGGGGGGGGGGGGGAGCTGATTCTGGAAATAAAAAGAGTCCCCGGAAAGCTCGTGTTGCGATTTTATTTGCTGCTCCTCTCGCCCCGTTTAATAGACTATCGTCGTAGTTAAGCCTCATCGAGCTCAATTTGCTCGATTCGGGGCAGCCATAATGAGATGTAGGCGACGGAGGAACTTTGCTACACTGCTTTCAGGACGAAAGTTTCTCCTTTTCTAAAGGAACATTTGTTAAGAGAGCGTTCCTCCCTTTATGGGGGACTGTAGGTACCCTTTTCTCTAAGAGTAGGGGCGCAGTTGTCATTGCCTCAAGAGCCAACCCTGTAGAGGCTGTGGCAGCGAATCGGAGAATAAACTCTAATTGTCTCCGACGCGCCGCGGAGGAGCCATTGGGACGAGGGGGGACCGACTCGCCGCTTAAAAGCGGGGTGAGCTGCGATGTTCTCAGTCTCACCCGCGGAGTAACGGGCGCGCTGCCCGCAGTCATCCGCACCGCGGACAGCGGGAAGCGCTGCTTGGAGGAACGCGGTGGGCGTCGGACTGATTTCTTA